>NC_080466.1:14015000-14280000 GCF_030265055.1 Doryrhamphus excisus | reverse complement strand
TTATTAATAATTATCATAGATATAATAATAATAATTATTATTATTATAAATATTTACGTGTAAAGTTTACAAGTTGTAAAAAAATAATTTTTACAAATGTTTTGCCTTTTAATTAAAAATCTGATTTTGTTTTCTTCATGAGGTTTAATTTTGCCGTCTAGATGAAGGGACGGAGAGAGGAAGAGAGGAGGAAGAAAGGAGGAAGAAAGGAAGAAAGGAAAAGGAAGAGGAAGAAAGGAAGTGAGGAGAAAAAGAAGAGAGGAAGAAAGGAAGTGAGGAAGAAAGGAAGAGATGAAGAAAGGAAGTGAGGAAGAAAGGAAGTGAGGAGGAAGAGAGGAGGAGGAAAGGAAGAGAGGAAGAAAGGAAGTGAGGAAGAAAGGAAGAGAGGAAGAGAGAGAGAACCTTTCCACGGTGAGGGCGAGCTGTCCCCCAGCCTCCTTGATCTTGTTCTGGGCGTGGCAGTGCAGCATGTGGGCGGCGGCCACGCCCTGGATGGCCACGATGACATCACCAGGGCAAAGGTTGGCCACGGCCGCCTTGCTACCAGGAGTGATCTGTGGGCGTGGCGTCAGGGAACGTGAGTGACAGACTGGGCGGGGCGTAGGTCTTGACATGGGGTGAAAGGGGCGGGTTCAAAAAAAGCAAAGCGTTGACGGATGGAAGACTGGCATCCCAAAGCTTCCTGACACCCCCTCCCCAACCCCCCCGTCCCGCTGTGCAGGCCGTGACCTTATTGCATTACCCCGTGGCCAAGTGGGCCCATGAGGTCATGTGACTATAAATAAGCCGGGGAGGGGGCCGAGGGGACGCCTCATGCCACCCAGACAGCCCCCGTCCACTGATACAGTACTGTATACTAGAGCATGTTAGGGTACTATAGAGTATAGTACGGTACAGTACTGTAGTAGAGCATGTTAGGGTACTATAGAGTATAGTACAGTATAGTAGAGCATGTTAGGGTACTATAGAGTATAGTACAGTACAGTATAGTAGAGCATGTTAGGGTACTATAGAGTATAGTATAGCACTGCATAGTAGAGTATGTTAGGGTACTATAGATTGGAGTATAGTACAGTACTGTATACTAGAGCATGTTAGGGTAATATAGAGTATAGTACTGTATAGTAGAGTATTTAGTTAGAGTACTATAGAGTATGTTAGGGTACTATAGAGTATAGTACAGTATAGTAGAGCATTTAGTTTGAGTACTATAGAGTATGTTAGGGTACTATAGAGTATAGTACAGTACTGTATAGTAGAGTATGTTAGGGTACTATAGAGTATAGTACTGTATAGTAGAGGCTTTAGTTAGGGTACTAGTATTGTATAGTAGTTAGGGTTAGAGTACTATAGATGAGCGGAGTGGTGAGGCTTTAAAGACGAGGTGATGATGTTCCTGTCCTAAAAAGGAAGTGGAGCAAGTAGACGTTCCTTCCTTTGTCACCTCCTTTGTTTCCTTTTCCTTCATGTCCTTGTTGTTGTTTTAAAGCACATTCCTTCTACACCTCATCATCATCATCATCCTCATACACACACACACAAAGACACACATAGAGTGTTAGTGATGTGTTGTCTAAATATAGACGTACACGTTGTAGATAGATTAGTGGATGGAATCACATCCAAATTGTTGGGGTCCAACTCGGGCATCCAACATCCAACAATGAGGTTCAGGCTGGGAATGCGTGATTCTGGGAGGCGAACGGCCCATGAGGCCATACCGGCAAACGCTATGGGAACGTTTTCATAAACCCATGTGGCTGTAGGCAACCTCCCGCTGTGGTTTGCACGTTTTATGTGGACTCGGTTTGCTCCTTAGAGCCGAGACGATGTTGGTCCTGCTGCCAGCGTGTTGCACAATACACTGGCTCATCAATGCATGTTGTCCTTGCCACTTTCTCATGCACTCCAATTCATTATTAAAGTTGATATCATAGAAATATGTTTCAATAATTGAAAAATGAAATGGATGAAAATTGTTTTTGGACACTCAAATATGTCAAATATTTCATGATTTTGTCTTTCTTAATATATTTATATAAATTATAAAAAATGTAATCAGATTTTTCCCCCACAATATATAAATGAATCAAATATTTTTCCAAGAACAAAGAAAAAATTAAATATATAACAATATTATATATATATGTAATTATTAAAACAATATTGATATCATATTTCAATAATTACAAAATAGACTAAAATGATTTTTTCACATTAACATATGTAATGTATATATGAAATTATGTTGCTTTACTTAATATAATGTGAATGTATTTTGATAATATTAATATAATTTTTTTCACAAGAAAATAATTTGCACAATATTAGAAATATCATAAAAATAATACAAATACATAACAATATTAAAACCATAAATAATGTATATAAATGGAAAAATAAATAGAAAATATACAGTAATTACACAGAAATATTGACATATAATATTTAAATGTATGATGAAAATAAATAAGTGGCTTTCAGGAGCCACATAAGATGACATGGGGGGGCCACATCCGGCCCCCAGACTGTGAGTTTGACACCTTTGTGTCATGCGTTGAAAGAAATAATAATAATAATAATATTCACAATGTTGAAATGAAACTTTAGTGTCTGGGGGTTGGATGACCCCCCCCGACAATATTTTGGAAGCCCCCCCCCCCCCCCCCGCGCCCAAATTCTTCCGGCCCACAGTGGGCCAGATACGTGTATGTGTGTGTGTATAATGTAAGCTGCTATTTGTATCTAAGCCTCTTGTATTTACTGCAGCACAGGTGCAAAGTCCCACCCTGGGGCTGGGGGCGGGGGGCTTTCGGACCCTGCCATCACCCGTCGCAAAGCAAACAGACGCCACCCGTTTGGATTCCCCAAAAGACAACAAAACCTTGTCCTCCCTTACCCTGGAGATGGTGAGCGGCTGGTTGAAGTCCTTGCCCCCCACCAGACGAAAGCCCCAAGGGGGCGGCCCGGTCAGAACCACCTGGAGCGGCATAGCGACCACGACGACGTTGTCTTCCCGCTGCTGTACCCTGAAGGCAACAGAGTCAGAGAGCAGACGTATCAAAGTGATGCTGATTTTGGAAGCATGTTGGGGGGGGGCAGGCCCCTCCCCAGCAGTGAGGTCATTGGTCAGATTTTGGCTGGACTTACTCACCGCTCCTCTTCGCTGTTTGGTTGCTACAGCAGGACTTCAAGTGCTTCTTTCAGAAAAAGCAGCAGCATCCCCACAGACCGGGTCCTGGCTGACCCCCCCGCTCACTCTGCTTGAAGGGCCCCCACTGCTGCTTCTCCTTTTTTGGTCTGAAGACTGTCTCCTGCCTCTCGGAAGACCCAAAGGAACATTCCGGCTGTGTTGATGTGGACCGGACCCAGCCAGGAACGTCTCCTTCAATTCCCAGTAGGACTTTTTAACCCAATAACCAACATTTCCAACATGCGGCTCGCATCCTTCCTGCAAGTCACCGGAAGCAACAGTTGGGTTGCTCCTTGAGGGCACACAGTTAAAGTCACATTCAGTAACAAGTGGGTTGTTCCTTCACTTCATAAAGCTGCATCAGTTATTTAAAGTCACAATAAGTTACAGTTGGGTTGTTCATATTTAAAGTCATATTAAGCAACAACTTGGTTGTTCCATAACTTTATACAGTTGATGCAAAGTCATTTAAAGTCACATTCAGTAACAAGTGGGTTGTTCCTTCACTTCATAAAGCTGCAGCAGTTATTTAAAGTCACAATAAGTGACAGTTGGGTTGTTCATATTTAAAGTCATATTAAGCAACAACTGGGTTTCTCCATAACTTAGTTAATTAAAATCAGTTAATTAAAGTCACATTCAGTAACAAGTGTGTTGTTCCTTGTGTTCAAATAGTTTATAACTTTAAAGTCACATTAAGTAACAACTGGGGTATCCCTAGAGTTACTGCAAAGTCCTTTAAAGTCCAATTAAGTAACAGCTTGGTCATTCCTCAAGTTGATAGAGTTGCTGCAAAGTCATTTAAAGCCCCATTAAGTAACAACAGTTCTTGTCAGGTTAGCTAGTGCTAACACATCACATTAGCTACAGTCAGACATTGTGGCTTTAATGCCTGGTTTAAAAAAAGCCACATGATTGACACGATCAATCCAAGCGTTTATTAGAAATCCTAGGAGGAAAAAGACGTTTGGTGTACACTTTGTGGTACAAATACGCTGGAACGTATTTATTTTCAAAACTCTTTCTACCCTACATCATCATCATCATCATCAATAGTATTGATTATTTTTTGCATCGATCACATGAACGTGGCTGCCCAGCCAACAGTGGGGTGGGTCTAAGGCGAGCGTCACATACATTTGTTTACAAGGGGAGAAAAAAGAAAGCTCCAGCAGAGAGCGCTGTTGGCTTAAAAATAAAGCTACAAGTCGGAAGGAAGGGTGGAGGAGAAATGAAGAAACCCGAGTGGAGTGGAGTGACAAAAAGATGATTTTATAAAGCATGTGGATTCTGGACATACAAAAACCTTACAAAACACACACACAGGATGACAAACACGTGACGTGAATATTGATGATTAAAAATATATCTTAAGGTGCTTAAACCAACGTGACAAATAAAAGCCTACCTTTCTCAGATGCTCCTATTTAGCTACGATAGTCATAAATGGCGCCCCCTGGTGGACAACCACTTCTATAAATAATAAAAGGACGCGGGTGTTGACTCATTCAAGCTCCCTACAAACAATCCTTCAACAGCTGCGTTAATTGGTGGCCGTGAAAGACAAAATGACGTCACAGTCCTCGACTGGGCTGGACGCAACCAAGCGACCCCCCCCCCCCAAAAAAAAAATAAACAGCACACACGCTCTACAGTTCTGGTGAAATTTGCAACCAATCAGAAGTTGAGTTAAAGTGCATAACAAATCCTAACAGCCACGCCCTTTTTTCATCCAGTAAATCCCCGCCCCTTTGGACATTTCTAATTCCTAATAAGTAGGGGTGCACCCAATTTTTGTCCTGCCTGTGGCATTAGTGGAAGACGTTTCCGCATGCTAGCTGTACCAACTGTGCTGCGATGCGGGGATAAAAGATTCCCCGTGGTGCCACCAGAAACGCCAACATCGCGGTATTTGTAAATTGGCTGCTCGGAGCGTGTGCCTGAATACAGTGCACCATGCTGGGTGGCTCCTCCTGACTTCCATAGCACACCAGGGCTGCTCGGAGCGTGTGCCCGAATATAGTGCACCATGCTGGGCCACAGCAGGTGCTCCCCCTTCCGGCCACAATGGAGGGAAAAAAAATTTAGTAATGGATTATTATTTCAAATAACATAAATGTGCATCCATAATTTGCGCCCAAGGGCGGGGATTTACTGTATTGAAATAAAAAGTTATTGTTTTTTCTACGAGTTTTTGTGCAACAAAATCCTCAAAACTCATCGTCCTGAACGTCTTTGGGGGGTGGAAACAAAAACGTAGACCCCCCCCCCTCCATTCCATCAGTGTCCATCCTTTGCAACTATTGTGGGTTTTGTGTGATAGAAAAATAAGCCTACAAAGATATACCTAAAAAAAAAAAAAAGTCCTTCAGAGGTCTTCTGTTGAAGATGGCTAGTGAGCGCTGCACACACACACACACACACACACACACACACACACACGTGGGGCAGGGGTCCACAGGTGACCTCTTCTGCTGTGCTGAGTGGGGTGCGGGGTCAGAGCGTCGATGGCGAGGGTGGGGGCGGGGCCATACGGGCGAGGGAATCCATCACGGTAGCTGCTTGACGTAGTTTCCCGGGAAGGTCCCGAACAGCTTGCTTCTCCGAGACGTCCCTTTTGGCAAACACATCAGATGGAGATGACGCTCAAGCATCTCCTGGCTTCAATAGTTAATATTCACTAACTACATTACTATCATTTTATTGCCATATTGGATACCATAAATACAATTGTAATGGAGCGCCATCCTGTGGCACCTTTCGTAATGACACTCAAACCAACACTGTTTAAGTAAGTAGATTTTTCGGCATGAAAAATTCCTCAAAAACAGAAGAAAAAATGGCAGATTCCAAATATGGAATATGAAATAGCGGTAGTAGTGAGATAATAAACACTTGCATCTGAAATAAGCTCGGTCTATACGTTCGGCAGAAAGGACCAGGATGTTACCGTGCGCTTGAATCATCACGTGTGTGCTTTTCTTACCCACAAACCAGCCGTCGTCACACCTCTCCATCACATCCACAACGTCGCCTTCTCTCAGCTCCAGCTCGTCCTCGTTGCGAGGCGCGTAGTTGTACACTGCCTGGAACCTGGGAATGGCAGGAACAAACCAGGGAATATTCTTCAACCGTCGCCTTGGTTAAGGCATTCAGTAGCAGACTTCCAGGATGAGGTAACTAATAATTAAACCTTGAGCAATGGCTGCGAATACTTATGAACATGTGATTTTTATTTTTTATCATTTTGCAAAAAAATTCTAAAAATATTTTTTCCTGCCATCATGATGCGGTGTTGTGTGTGGAATTTTGAGGTAACAAAATGAATGTATTATTACATGAAAAATAATATAGAATAATTGATGTAAATAAAACTTACGGGTCTCCTCCACCATGAAGAGCATCCTGGACTAATCTCTGCAAGACACAAACAGGAAGTACATGAACTTGCCGTAAAGACTTTGGTTCCCCGTTTAAGCCACCGTACCACCACGACTCCCGAGGAAGTGACCAAAAAATCAATTTCCAGGTCAATATTTTCCCATATTGTACGTGAGCATGCATGTGAAGAATACGTCTTCCCATACCCTTCGACCTCTAACGGGCCTCCGAGACAAGATGGGGCTACGTGGCGGCTTACCACCCACAACTTGATCCTGTTTGATGGACACAAAACAAAACAACCGGAGGAGATATGTCCGTCTGAGTTGTTTCCATAGCAACCACAAAAAGCACTGGCAGGCAGAAAGGCCATCCGGCGACGTGCTAAAGGCCGCACACCACTCGCCAGAAAACACGATGCAACGCATCCGTGCACACGCCTAGGGCTCATTATCTTCCATGACATCTGTTAGTGTATTATTATACTAGGTTAGTGTATTCACACTGTGTACTATGTACTATGTTAATATTCCTTTAGTGCTCATGACACCAAAACACGTCAGCAACGTTGGAAAACTTTGCGGGACAAATGACCAAAGCGCCCCCCCTTTTGGTCGGGACCCCCTTACCTTCATAAAAGACGATTCCCAGATGTTTATTTATTTGCACGCAAATTAGGTACGGTTATTCATTTATGGAAAATTCTACTTTTTTACTCATCATTCCATCTCGCGCCAAGCCAACAGCAAAGGTTAGCATTCAGCCCCAGCACCAGCATTTGCACACCTTTACCTTCACCTTGGGGGACCTGCGGCCCGGGTGGGGCACAGGGGGGGAGCGGCGGGAGGTAACGGAAGGGGGGGAGGAGGTGGCAGGCTGGGGGTGAGCGTCATCCGAAGGAGGGGACGGGGGCGAGGCGGAAGAGGGGGGCGGTGTGGAGAAGAGGGGGAGGGGCGGGGGGCGAGAGGCGCAGAGGGGTGGGGAGGTGGCCGATTGGTCGCCGGGAGGCGAGGCGGGAGGAGATGCCGGGGTCGAGGGTCGTGGGGACATTGGCGAGGAGGGGCTGGTGGAAGGAGAAGGTGACCGAGGGAGGGGGCAGACGTCAGCCTGTGGGGGGGGGGGCAATGACACAACACTGAATATACATGGTAGATGCTACACCAGCCTTCCACAGCAAACAAAGTGAAGCCTTGTGAGGACATGGAGAGTAAACATCCTTTCCAAGCCGACTCAAATAAGCATTCAAACAAGTGTGGCTGTAGGCAACCTCCTGATGTAGTTCATAAAACTCCACAAGATGGTAGTTTGCACCATGATCAGCATCCAGCAATTGGCTCCTGAGCGCTATTACAACATCGCTTGTGTTGCTGCTGCGCTGTGCAACATCCAGGGGTACCTTGGATAACATCCGCCCCAGTTAAGGCATTATGTGGTTAACATACAAAAATTTTTAGTAACATTTTTTGGTAAAATTTTGCCATGACGTGCGTTTGGCCCCTTGTTTAAGGTCCAACCAAATGCCCGCCATCTTGGATCCCACGCCGAAGACGAAATCGCGTCACACTTTAGCGTTTGTTGAAATCGTGAAAAATGATTTATTATATTTATTGTGATGAATGCTAAATGTTCACTTGTCCATTCTTTGTCATTTGTAATTATTTTGTAAAACTACAATTAGTGTCTATGAACCGTGTCTTGTGCTAACCTTTTTGGGAATCTGGGACGGATGAATTAGATTTACATTATTTTCTATGAGAACACTATTTGGTTTGAGTCCGTTTTGGTTTGAGTCGTACCTTCTGGAAGCAAGGCACCACTGTTACAACTTTGTTTTGTTTAGCTTCTCATAAGTAATTTTGTCTTCTTTTCTTAGTCTTTTTTATTCACCATTCTGCTATGAAAATTACGATATTGATATTCATAATATTATGATACTATTCTCGTAAAAAATCAGATTAGATTACTACTACTTTCTCTTAATGATTGGACTTTTTTCAGTTAAATTGTGCTGTTGTTTTTGTTGAGTTTTTAAAAATTTCTTAGCACAGTATATTTGACAATAAAAACACAACAGCAGCGGGCTGCAAACGGCCCCCGGACTGCTTGAGGTGGACCAAATCAATATGAAGCAAACACAAACAGTTATTGGTTTGGTCCATGAGTTATCAGAAAAGATGCAAAAATATCAATGAGTGTTGTCCAAAGTCCAAGATGATGGTATGAATATGTTGTTCTGCATGAGTGACTTCAAAGAAATGAAAAATATTCACTTTGAAGAGGCTGAAATCAGAGTATTTACGTATTGAAATCAAGTCAAATTCAAATGATTGTATATGAAATGTAATCTGAGTTAACATTTTTGGCTGTCTGCAATTGATTTACATTATTTTTTCCATGAGAAAATGTGCTTTGGTTAGAGTCCATTTTGGTTTGAGTCAGGCCTTCCAGAACAGATTAATGATGTTAACCAAGGTACCATTGTACTTGTCTTTAGGAATACCACCTGAATATCCACACCATGAAAAGACGATGTAGCGTCCCCGATCCAAGTACATGATGATGATGATGATGAAAAAGACCTTCCTCCATGTCCTACACAAGGTCCTGCAGCGCTTTAGGACATCAAGCATGTTTCCACCAAGCAGTACAGTTTTTCATCTGTAGAGACCTACGGTAGTTTAGGTGGGTTTTCTGCGGGTACTCCAGTTTCCTCCCCCATTCCAAAAACATGCTAGCTTCATTAGCGTACCCGACTGCACTGCTGGGTGGAAAGGTGGCTTTTCAAGGTCATAGGTCACATGTGTTCTACCTGTGTACTGAGTCTCCCAGTGAACACATCCTCCTCTTCCTCCCTAGCCTCATCCTCCTCCTCCTCCTCAATGAATAACTCAATAAGTGCCTTCCGTTCAGACTGAGTGGGGGCTTTGTAGTGGACCCCCCCTGCCACGGCGTTGTGGCTGTGCGACTTTGACAAAGGCCTGCCTGCTGATTGGCCGGCTGCTTTGACTTGAGACCCACCCTGACTTGTCACTAGGGAGGGAGTGGAATATTCCAGCGCCAGTCTGGAAGCGTCCGGGTGCCGGTGGCAGCCACCCAGGACCACGGACAGCGGGTCGTCATAGGGGTCTCTGACGCGCAGCTCCACATCGGCAAAGCGACCTGGCGACGTCACCGGCTCTGACGCCGCTCTAGACAACTCCTTTGACTTCACCACGTGCAACTGTTCGCTTACGCTAGGCCCCCGGCCGCTTCTGAGCGCCGAACTGGGAAGTGGAGAGGCGGCGAAGGAACGGGGGGGTGGGGACAGAGGCAGGCGTAAAATGTCTTCTTTGAAAGGACAGGCTCGGGAACGGGGCCGGGAAGGCGGCACGGGGGAGGCTGCGGAAGGGAGGAAAGGGGTGAGGTCGGTCGGAAGCGGGGGTGGCATGGGGGGAGCGGGGGTGGAGGACAGAGAGCGAGGCGGGGCGGATGGGGCGGCGTCCACTGTGAGAGAGAGCCACTCGTGGGTGATCCCCTGCAGGTCAGGCCTCGTCGGCAGGGCGTGGGGGGAGGACAGGTCATGGGTGGCGGGTGGAGGTGGGGGGTGGTAGAAAGGCTCCAAGGGGGGAGTGGAAAAGAGGGGAGACAGTGAATGAAAAGCTTCTGTGATCAACGCCAACAGAAATAATCAGTTCCAGGGTCAAGCTGCCACCATCATAAAACCGTCATGGACTTCTCACCATCATGGGGGGGGTCCCTACCTTGACGGGGGTGGAGCTTGACGTCCTGCTGCCGGGGTAACCGTGGTGGTCCAGGTGGTGGTCCAGGTGGTGGTCCAGGTGGTGGGAAGAGCTCTTGGAGGGCGAGCGCTTGATGAGGTCGACGTAGGCCACAGGGAAGATGCCTTGCTTGCTGGAGTCTGGGATCTTGCCCTCGTACCAGTTCTGGTCCACCTGCCTGATCACCACCACCCTTTCGCCCTAAAATACAAACACACGATGTTGGGTGAACCTCCAGCAGAAGTACGGCCTCTGTGGTCAATTCTAGAATATCTTGGTGGCAGGCGTGGAACTAAAACTAAAACCTCGTAATCACATTTTACCAGACTCCAGCCGATGCTTACACGGCTGTTCGAGTCTTTATGCCAACATATTTAACATCATGTGCTTCCTTTAGGTTCATGTGGAGGGGCTCTTGGTTTTTTGGCGACACCTAGTGGCCGTAATAATTCACTGAGTTGAGTTGATGATGTAATTAGGCACACACATTGAATGACAAAAGGCATAAAGGACACTTTGTTACGGAATACTTTGTCCTAGCTTGGGGACTATGTACCTGTAAGTAATGTGCAACTATAATGCTACGCTACATGCGTTACCTTGCTGTGTTGCCTAGCTGTGTTGCCTAGCTGTGTTACTGACCTGTGCTACCTCGCTGTGTTATTGACATGTGTTTCTTAGCTGTTACCTACCTGTTACCTTGCTATATTACCTAGCTGCGTTACCTAGCTGTGTTATTGACCTGTGTTACCTTGCTGTGTTACTTAGCTGTGTTACCGAGCTGTGTTACCGAGCTGTGTTACCAAGCTGTGTTACCAAGCTGTGTTACTTAGCTGTGTTACCGAGCTGTGTTACTGTGACCTACCTGTGTTACCTGTTATCTAGCTGTGTTACTTAGCTGTGTAACCGAGCTGTTACCCACCTGCATTATTTTTGTTACTTAGCTGTGTTACCTAGCTGTGTTACTTAGCTGTGTTACCTACCTGCGTTACCTGTGTTACCTAGCTG
The DNA here is from genome assembly GCF_030265055.1 of Doryrhamphus excisus. Classification (NCBI taxonomy): domain Eukaryota; kingdom Metazoa; phylum Chordata; class Actinopteri; order Syngnathiformes; family Syngnathidae; genus Doryrhamphus; species Doryrhamphus excisus. The sequence goes on along the minus strand of NC_080466.1, from coordinate 14,268,660 downwards.
TGTTACCTAGCTGTGTTACCAACCTGCGTTACCTAGCTGTGTTACCTAGCTGTTCGGCTTGAGAAATGTGCTACTTTAGACAGCAGAGTTATTAAACCGCATCAGATTCTGACATCTTTCTACATGTTCTTCTTCCACTTGGCTCCACTACACTTCCAACCTACCTTTCGGAGAGACAGCTCCACGTTGGTGTCGGCGTTGAAGTTGTAGCGAGCCACCGCCTCGCCGATCTCTCTGACGTGGGCCGGCGGGGGAGGGCGGCTGGGCTGCTGCTGCTTCTCCACGGACGCCATCTTCTGCATGAATGAAAGAGTCGTGACGAGACGCTTATCAACGCTGTGTGACGTGCGCTCCTCGCAGGTGTGCACATACCTCCACGTAAGAAATGGGGAAAATGCCCACGCGGCCGCGGTGCTCGCCTTCGTACCAGTTGTTGTCGATCTGCCTGATGATGTTGACGGCGTCGCCCTTTTTAAACGTCAGCTCCCTGCAACACAGGCGGGTCATTGGCATGCCTTTTCCGTGCGTGTGTCGGTGGGCGGGATGCATCGTGAAGCAGCCAATGAGCATCAGCGAGACGTGCATGCGCGGCATCATGTGCTGACGTGAGGATGAGGAGGCGTAAGCCAATCCGAGATTTAACGGTGCCGGTTGCCCGTGTTCGGTTGCGGCGTTCATGCGTGAAAGCTTTGTCTGTACTCACTTAGCTGTCTGGGCCTTAAAATCGTAAACGGCTCTGGCGGGCTGCTTCTGATGGAGGAGAGAGAAGAGAATAAGTTGTGTCATCTGCTTATGGGAAACCTGGGAAGTCAGAGAGAGAAAGAAAGGCAGAGATAAGCACAAAGACTTCATTTGACATTCTGGGGGCGTGGCGGGGCCTGACGTAGCGAGGGAGCGATAATCGAACCACGATATTACAAAAGGATGACCGGATAAAGATCTTTTCCTCTTTGCCTGACCTGACTGTGCTGCGTTCAAGGACTACCAAACAGGAAAAAACCTTATCAGTGACACATCGAGGCATAAACACTACAAAGTGTGGGTTTTTTGAGCATGTATGCCGCCCAGTTATGCCCCCCAGTTGACCCTGCATTGTCGCCCGATTGTACATTTTACCCACACAGAATGAATGACATGTCTTCTGTAGAAAAACAGCCTATTTTGTCGGCATATTCTCTCATAAGCATGCACAAAAAATGATGCTGATGGATGCTACACAGCAACGCAGTGAACTTAGCATGCTAACGCTAACTATGCTGAAGGAAACATGAGCAGTTCGTACCTCTCTGTCGGGAGGGCCTCTTCTACTCTGGGGTGTGTGTCGCCCATCCATGGTGGAATAACTCCGGGGGACATCCTGCTCTGTGATTGGAAAAGGAGACAAATGGAGGAACGTTAGCATCGTGAAAGCGATTAATTTTTCAGAAATACGGCAGTAAAGCCGGGTGTGATGACGATGCTCATGAAGGGATTCCCACAATATTCCACCAAGACATGCTTCTCATCCAACAAATAAGAAAATAAAAATGACAACATAACCACAAACTGCGGAGGTTAAAACTCCTTATGGTTGGTGACAGACCCAACAGTGATAAATGAATTTTTGTGAAGTCGCATCCCTCATTTATAAATGGAACATTTTTTATGTTAGAACATAAAAAACCTGCTTATGATCTTCTAAATACAGTTTTTTACTAATACTAGAGCTCTCTAGACATGAGATAACACCCCTATAGTCACGTCTACACTGCTAATACTCAACAGAGCAGACATAATATGAAAAACTACGACATAAATAAGCATCTTGCTCATTTGTTTTGCTATAAATGCGTTGCTGCGTTTCGGCATAGCGTCGGCTACAGCGGCAACAGTTAGCCCGACGCTTGTGCAAAAATCAGCCTGTTGAGTCTGGTGTGTCTCACCCAACATTACAGTGACCTGTGTACAATAGTGTATTGTGTATCTGTTTAGAATAGTACATACCATAATGCCTTTTCTTTTATGTTTGTATTTCTCTTCATTTCGATATTTTTATGCTGGAAAATGTGATGAAACAATTCATTCAATATGGATAACGAAGCGGTGGACAACATCAGGTACGGGTGAACACATACTGACGGGTGTTCTGAGGGTGGGGGGGTGAAGCGGACAACGAGCACATGGAAATGGAAAGCAAACACGTGCATCATCTCCACCTGAACAACAGATACCGCTCCCATCGCCATGCTCCTCCTCGTAATGGTTGCCGTTGGAGGCGTCCAAATGGCGAGCGTAACAGGCACTGATGGGCGACTGTATCCGTGGTGACTGTAACTGCGGCGTGGGCGGATCGCCCCCGTATGAGGCGTACCCTGCAGGGCTCCCGTCTGTGTACGGCGTGGCGCATGAGCGGCCGCCGTCATGCCAGTGACCCCTCCTCCCCGGCAGCGAGGAGCTTCGCTCTGGAACGCTCGGCAGCAGTTCCGAGAGTATTCTCCTCAGGATGCTGTCGTCGGGGGGCCTGGAGCCTCTGTGGCCTCGCTCGGCCTGGATGTGCTCGTAGATGTCTCTGAGGGCGGCGTCCAACGCTTCGTAGATGGCCTGCTTGGACTTGGGTCTGCTCCCTCGACCTCCTGCGGTGCTGCTGCTCCTCCTGCAACTCGGCGGCGAGCCCTTTTTCTTCTGGAAAGGCACTGGGCTGACCAGGAAGGCCAGCTTGGACATGGATTGCTGGGACTGGGAGCTTTGGACTTGGGAGCGGCTGCCGCGACTCTGCGGCGAAGGTCTCTGACGGTCCTGGCGTGCTCGCTCTCTCTCGTGGCGGAGCATGGTGGTGAAGCGGGTGTAAGAGGCGGGGCAGCGGCCCTTGCAAGAGCTGATGAGGTGTCGGTGTTGGTAGCCCTGGCTCTGGCCAACACTCTGGTGGCCAGGGTGGTGGTGGTGGTGATGGCGGAGGGGGCGGCGCCCCGTGGTGGAGCCGTACAGGCTCTCCGAGGAGGTGAGGGAGCAGTGGTCAAAGTCACTCTCGCTGCAGAACGAGGATCCCTCCACCTGGATGAAGTCGCTGAGGTCTGAGGCGATGGCGTCCTGCTCGCTGTCAGAGTAGTCAAGGTTGGCGTGCGGGGCTCGGGGGACGGGGGGAGCCAGATAGGAACGCCCACGTGTGGGTTCCGGCCCGACGCGAGGCTGGCCCTCGGGTGGGCTTCGAGGCTTGTGCGAGTGATCCACGGTGTGAGGTCCCGGTCTGCTGACATTGTCGTCTTCTTCCAACAGGGACTCGATGGAGAAGCGGCGTTTGGGGAAACTGGGGGTGCCGGCGCCACCGCCACTGCTAGCTCGGGACGACGAGCCACCTGGCGTTGTAGCGCCTGACGGAACTTCGCTATCTCCCAGGTTGGGCATGGATTTGGATTTCTGGATAAGGTGTTCGTATTCGGAAATGCGGTGCGGCACCGTGTCGTGCGGCACCTCCTTGCCGCTCGCGGGCGACCACGGAGCGAGGCGATGCAGATGCAGGTGAGGCTGCTGCTCCAGCTCCAGGATTCGGGCACGGACCGAGCGGATGACTTCGGAGGAGATGAGATGGGATCTGTCGATGTGATGCATCTTGCGGTAGAGCTTCAAAAAGTCCGGGGAATCACGCGGGAGTCGCCTGTGGAGACGAGGCGCCGACCCAACGGAGGCGGATCCGTTGGAATCGGAGTTGTTCCCGTCGCAGAACAGCGATCCGGCGCTTTCCGAGCGGCAGGTGCGGCGCCTGCTTGGGCCGTCGTCGCTCAGCAAGTCGTCGCAGCTGCGAGACCTGAGCTTGCCGGCGGGAGGCAGCGCCTCCTCCGCATCCGGGTGCTTCGCCCGCCAAGAGGAGGGGCCGCCATCCGGCCCAGAGGGGGTAGGGGGCAGAGAGGGGTGCTGGCAAGGACCCGGAAAGGTCAAAGTGTTTGAATACATGACGCATGCGGCCCCACCTTTTAAGACGTCCCACAAAGAGCAGCGTGGTGGGAAGAGAAGAAGAAGCAGGAAAGCGTGTTAAGTAGCAGCTAGCATGAAAGTGGAAGGAGAGAAAGGAGGGAGGAATAAAGAAAAAGTGCTCAAGGGCTCAAGACATAATTTCAAAGCAGAAAAAGACCACGCACGCCACAGCCTGAGAGGCAAAAAAGAGAGAAAAGTGCTGAGTAGACGTTGCTGTTTACCTTTGGCTCTGCAGGGCGAGGATGGCGACGAGCGAATGACAGGTTTCTTTAGGCTGCTGCTGCTGCCGGGCCTGTTGGCGTCCCACGCTTTGGGGGCGGTCACGACGCGGCTCTGACAGGACGGAGCGTTCGCTTGGGAGCTCGAAGGCTCGGACTTCCTTCTCTTCCTGTAGTCGCTGGCGGCGCTGAAAGATGGTCAGCATTACAACCACAAATGTAGCCTCAACGCTCCCATTGACGCCCATGGACGGACTCTCCTATCCTCACTAGGTACGTAATTGCCAAAACGGATCTGATCCGACTGTGGGTGACCTTGGACGTCCAAAGAAATCAACAGAAAGGCAGAACGATCTTTAAAATGTTGCTACTCAGCTGTCATGTGTGTTCTGCTTGCTCATCAGCCTGACTTATGCCGACTCAGCAATTTGCTCCTTACGGCGATTACAACACTGGCTCTGTTACTGTTGAGCAATATACACCCCACATTATTAATATTATTATTATTTATCATAATACAGGAGCCAGGCAACAACATTTTGTTGGCAATTTCACTGCTGTGTTATTGTGCAATGACAATAAAGGAAGTCTATCTGTCTATCTATGTATCCCGACCGAAGAAATCACATGACATGAGGTCAGCTGACATTAAAATCCCAGCAGGCCGACGCAATCAGCTTAACGTTTTTATACGGTACGTATGTTTTTTTCAATCCCATGTCTTTTAGTGTAAGAAGCAAAAAGAGGTGATGATCATGTTTGGTGCAGTTTTAGACCATAAATACAGTGCATCTTCCCCAAAGAGTAAGTACATATGTAAGTCCATGCCATAGCATCCACGAAGTTGAAAGGAGGCTAGGCATTGAAGGGAACATGTGCATACACTGTTCAGTTCAAAATGTAAAAACTGTAAATATCTTATGATGTTGTATTTGTAAATAAATTGTTATTTTCATGTAAAATGGCAATTTTTGTGTGTTTATGTTGTGGCATACGTAGTTGTATATACCGTATTTTCCCGACTATAAGTCACACTTTTTTGGCAGTTCCTGCGACTTATACTTATATTATAAAAAATGCCATTTATACTCTAGTGCGACTTATGTATGTTTTTTTCTACCTAGCTATGCCATTTTGGCCTTGTGCGACTTATACTCCAGTGCGACTTACGTATGTATGTTTTTTCTATTTAATTATGCATTTTTGGCCTTGTGTGACTTATACTCCGGAGCGACTTATATATGTTTTTTTCTACTTAATTATGCATTTTTGGCCTTGTGCAACTTATACTCCAGTGTGACTTATGTATGTTTTTTTCTACCTAATTATGCATTTTTGGCCTTGTGCGACTTATACTCCGGAGAGACTTACAGTCCAGAAAATACGGTATATATTATACATATTTTGGCTACATATATATAGCAAAACTTGTGTGAAAGTTCTCCCTTTTTTTGTTGGATATTTTGCTGAAACAGACTGTTTGACTGCTGGTTACCAAAGAACGTGAGAAGGTAAAAAGAGTCTCTTTGCCTGATGAAAGATCTTTCATTCGGCATATATTACATTCATGTAGCCATAGAAGACGTTATTCTGTGTGCCCTGAAGAATCAGCCACAAATGGGCGGTACCGAGAGGGACAGCTTGTGAAAATGTGTTGGACTGAAAGAGTTAATGTCAGCTGACTGATGTCATGTGACCTCTAGAAAGTGGCCTGGATGCCATCACCATACGTGATGGACAGCCCTGTATTAAGAAGCATGCAGGTAGCGGTAGTGAACATGGAGTTATTCCTGCCATTTGCAGCTATCAGACACAGGAAGTGCACATCCAATGGATGACACCGGCGGGATGTCATCCACGAGCTTCCAATGCCTTTTCATCACCAGCCATTTGTGCTCCCAGAGGAATAAGCAGGCCAGCGATGAATGGCACCAGAGGACAAGAGAAGGATGGAGGAGGAGGAGGGGCGCTTGCTGAGGCGAGGGGAGGAAGGGTGAAGGGTTGAATCCGCGCTTTCACTGCGTTCATTTATTCTGCCTCACTAAGTCACTAAGTCAGGACACCAGCGAGGAGCCGGTAAATTAATTCCTAACCAAAATGATGAAAAGCCGAGCACTAACAAGGCCAGGAGCTGAAAGCGTGCGGCGTGGACCAATGATGTTTACACCACGGGGGAGGGGCAGGGGGATGGGAGAAACAGAGGGGTTACCTCACAGGTCTCTCGGGGAGCTTGTCGGCGGGGGCGACCGGCAGGGACGTCTGGAAGACAGCAGAAGACAAAAAGGAGAGAAAAGAAGTGAACAAAAGAGCGGAGTTGAGAGGAAGAAGCTCACGACGTTGCATCCCCCATCTAGCTGCACGCGCCTCTCCTTGTGCGACGCTCAAAACGCTCCCCCACCCCGTGTACCGAGCAACGATGGTTCCACGTGGCGCACCTGAGCAGGAGCAAGCCTTAAAAACACATCCTTGCTCTCTCTCTCTCTCTCTCCCTCTTGACGGCTCGGAAGAATGGAGGCAAAGGTGAAGAAGCAAAGGAGCTCAGCTGAGGGGGCAAATGTTACCTAATAAACACGGCCTGGACTTCTGGAATGGATTCAAAACACAACGTATGAAACACACCCCCATATCCTCATTCACTTACACTGCTTTGGAGATAATAAACAAGTCAGTAGAAGGCAATTCATTTTCTACCGCTTATCCTCACCAGGGTCGTGGGGGTGCTGGAGCCTATCCCAGCTGTCTTGGGGCGAGAGGCGGGGTCCACCAATCCCAGCCAATCCCAGGGCACATATAGATAAACAACCATTCCTACCCACATTCATACCTATGGACAATTTGGAGTGCCACTCATCCGACTGCATTTTCATGATAACTTAAATAGAAAGTGGCTTGATGGCGCTGCAACTGCTAGAGTGCTGCAACTTTGTATCCAGCAGAGACTGTTGTCTCACAAGTCAGGTCACGAGTTTCACCAACTCATGGGTACTTGATGAAGACTCACTTTTCACCGACTTACGGGTGCTTGATGAAGACTCGTATTTTACCACTAAATAACAGATGCTTACAGAAGACTCGACTCACAGGCGCTCCATGAAGACACGACTTACTCGACTCACGGGTGCTTGATGAAGACTCAAATTACACGACTCATGGGTGCTGGATGAAGACTCGACTTACACGACACAAGGGTGCTCGATAAAGACTCGACTTACACGACTCACTGGTGCTCGATAAAGACTCGACTTACACGACTCACGGGTGCTCGATAAAGACTCATGTTTCACTGACTCACAGGTGCCCGATGAAGACTTAACTTACACCGACTCACGGGTGCTCGATGAAGACTCGCATTTTGCAACACACTAATAATGCATGCTCCCAGAAGCTCGAGTTTGATTAACTCAGAGGTGCTCAACAAAGACTCGTATTGCACTGACTGGCTAAGATGGACCAATGATAATTTGCAGAAAAAACTTTCGTTTGGATCCCGATTTCGCTACGTTGGCATTCAGACAGAATTAAATCTGGATTAGTTTTGCTTTTTTGGTCTTGAGAGAAGACATTGTTTCGATGTGCATTCATAGTTTGTCACAACGTCATCTTGGAAAATCCCAACCACCAAACTCTTTCATATGGAATGGCTGGTCGTCGTGGGCGTGACTTTACCTCCATGTGCTGGCGAGCCGAGACGTCTGGATTATAATCCAGTCGTATTTTAGGAGGCTTGAGCGGCAGCGGCAGTGAGCGTGGGGAGCAGGAGGAAGAGGAGCAGGAGGAAGAGGAGCAAGGTGAAGATGAGGTGAAGGAGGACAAGCAGCGGTGACATCATGGGGAGAGGGAGAAGAACATGTGGAGAGAGTGGACACCCGTTAGAGACCTTAGAGGGCACAGGATTGAGTAATACATGGCGTACGACACGCACGCACGCACACACACACACACACACACACACACACACTCTATCCATAAACATGACTCCAACCAAGGAAAACACGGTTTTGGTGAAATAAAACTGGCCACTTCATGACATAAACCAACTGAAGACATCCAACACAACACCTGGATCACAAAATCTGTAATAATAATAATCTGTAATAATAAACACAATGTTGTACCTTTTTACAGTAGTGGAATACTTGGAAAGTTGAAGTGTAATTATAAGAAAGTGTTTTTTTATAAAATATAAAATATATTCCATAAAAATAATATATATTTTATATTACATATTTTTATAGTGTATTTTTTTGAAAAGTGTATTCTTAAATGAAATGTAAAATACAACATTTGGAAAATGAACATTAACCATAGCAAGTTATTCTTTGTATTCTAAATAAAAACATCATCCATCCATATTCTATGCCGCCTATCCACAGGGTCATGACGTATGCTGGAGCCTATCCCAGCTGTCTTCAGGCCAGAGGTGCGCTACACCCTGGATATCATAAATAGGTCATTTAAAGATCAAAGAAAAAACCAAAGTGTAACTGTGGGACAGCTTTTTTTTCTTTAATAAACAAATATTAAATAATACATTGAATAAGTTCCATGTAATCATAACATTTAACCATGCATAATCAATCAATATTTCATTTTAAAATAAATTACTAAATAAAATACTTGTCAAATCAAAATGTAACCGTGACTAATATATTTTTATTTTGGTCAGTCAATAAATATGAAATAAAAACATTTGTAGTACTAGACTGTGGACAAATGTTTTCCTTTCATATTTACCATATGTCATATTATATATTTAATTTAACCTTTTCCACATATAAAGTTGCAAAATACGACCCATTTCCTCTGTGGGTGTAAAGGGTGAATTATGATATAGTGCTCTTGTATTGGGTGTCATATTCAGCAAGTCTACCTAATGAAGTGTCCAGTGAATTCAAACAAACAAACACACACACACACACACAACACACTGACATGCCCGTGCGTTGTGACAGCAAGCTGTGAAAAGCAGACAAAGGCTCCGCAATCTACACACAACAAGCTGCAGTGTGGTGAGTTAGTGGGGGAGTACTATTGAGGGAGTACTGATGAGGGAGTACTGTTGAGGAAGTACTGTTGTGATAAAGTGATGTCCTACGAGGTCAGTGATGAGAAATCCCTAACCATTCCTTGTGCTTGTGATGTAAACCACTCATCATAATGCAGGCGACAACCTCAATGTTGCTACTTTCAGCGCTTTGCACTAACAAGCACATCCAGCAGAGGGTGCTGCGGCTCCACGGGCGAGGCGTCTTGCCATTGAGGACTAACACGGCCAAGCATCCCAGCAAAGTCATTCATTAGCGAAAACCCATCCTGATACGGCGCCCACCGAGGTACTAAGTGACTGACCTATGCGCGGCCATATTGGCCTATACATTAACTGTTATTACTGTTTACACACTCATTCATGTCTCAGCTGCCAAAGCAATCCGCCGCCGGGGTGTCCAATTTGCAGCACCGGGTCAAAAAATACTGTCTGCGGCTGTTGGCAAGGTGCTGTGTCTTTTATTATTACATTTTTACTACCACCACAAGATGGCAGCGACTGCATTTTAAAGGAAAAGTGAAGCAGTTTGTACCATGCACTGCAAATCATTGATTTAGCTCTGCAGGTGCTTTAAATTGTTGGTGTGTTGCTTACAATGAACTCAACATAGTAACCGGTTATTGTCGCCTGGGGTTGGTCTAATGACATTGAATAACTGCTCGTGTTTCTAATTATTGCTGGGTAAATAAAAAATAGCTCTGCATGCCCTTTAAAGTTCGGTGTGCCAACTCAGCTGTATATACTTGTTATACTTGTTCTTGAACGATTGTGCGGTCAAAGAGATCTACGTTTTCCTTCTCTTGCTTTTTCATGCACTGCAATCATCTATCTCTGCATGCGCTTCAAAGTGTGCCGACTGGGAAGATGCTGGCTGACTGGCTGGAAAGGCGACAGCTGCCAGGTGCTTGCTCAAAAACAAGCTATTAAGTGCAGGGTAACACCCCCCCCCCACACACACAGATGCTATTACAACATTGGCTCTGTTGTTGCTGTGTTGTGCAATATACATATATATACCAATTAATGATTGGGGAGTGTTTTTCCACTTTCTCAAGGACTCCACATCCTTATTAAAAGATGTGTTACGTACATATATACAGTATTCATGTGTACTGAATATGACTTTTCCAGCCATGCTCATGCCCGTTCTTTTGCTGCTTTGGATAAATCAAACCCCCGGCTATAATTAGTATTCATGCCAACAGGCCACACAGCATCTTATGTACTTGCCAACAGAGCAACACAGTGCAGTCGGTGGTGGGAGTACAGGAGTCACAGCACCCAACAAGTACTACACATCATGCCCACACAGCGAGCTAGCTAGCTAGCCCCACCCAGTCTAACTGTACATAGTAGTAAAAACCACAGGGGTGGCGTGGAGAAAACTGGGTGCAGGTTTACTAAGGCGAGGTTTGCTTTTACGCAGCTACGCGAGGCCCTGACTTACCGGACGGCCAAACTCCAGCTCGGAAAAGAACTTATACCAAGGCTCGTTGTCTAAATCTATGTCATCATAGTTCTGGGAGAGCGTGACAGTGACAGAGAGAGAGAGAGAGCAGGTGGAATAAACAAAGGATGGAGAGAAGTCACATCAAGAAGACACATGGACCTGATGGGGACGTGGACACGCACCCGGTTGCAATGAGCGTGAAAAAAATGAAGTATAAAAACATATTTACCAAGGACAGGTTCGTACAATGGACCCTCGGAACTCTAATGAGTCAGTGGTCCGACGACTCCAAAGATTGATACAGAATTGGATGTAAAACTTCAGCGAGGCTAATCCAGCTGCTGCCACTCCTTTGTTTATTTTGTTTCAGAGTCTTTATGTTTTAAAAAAAAATCTCCATCAATGGCAGGTCTAGCCACACGTTTTTAGGTTTTTAATTGTTTACTTTGGCGTTTTGGGGGTCAAGTGGATCCCCGCAGATTTCCAATTAGCATAATTGTGGTTAAAAAACTGCTTTTACTTCTTCATGATTTGGTAATAATTAAAAAATGTACAACAATAACACAGGTAAAATATTAAAACACCCTCCATTTATGTGTTCACCATTTTTTTTGGCAGTAATTGAATGCACCATAGTTGCCGTAGGATGCCAAAGTCAATCATCTTACATGATCATTCCTTAGTGGCGAGTTTCTGTACATTTGATGAAATGTATTTAATACGTACGTGATGCATATTTAAGGCTTCAACCTGGGTTGTGTCACGAGGGAACAATGGCAAACAAAGAGAGAAGGGGATATAGAAGATGGATGGATGGACATTGCTGCTACCAAATCACTACTATCAGGACAACCAGAGCATGGAGCAGAGGGAGCCAACCTGGCATAGCCCAGCAAGGTGCACTGTATTCGGGCACATGCTCCGAGCAGCCGATGTGACGCCACGGAGGTCTCTGGGAAAGCTTTTGCACTTTTCACGCGCCGCATCGCAACAAGCCTCAAGCATTGTAGCAGCGCTGGTGTTTCAAGTGATGAGGTTCTTTTTTCCCTCATATATCGTCATATAATAATTATCGTGAAATGCTAGTATTCAAATTATTATTCAGAATTTTTGGGACGGTCGGATAAAGGATTCGTTCAAGGTGAGAGTTTCGAGTGTCCACTGCACTATGAAAAACACATGAAAAGGCTTTATAGATTGATTTGACAGGCCATAATAATAATAATAATAATGCTGTGGAGAAATGGATATGACCAACATGAGTATGCATGCATCAGAGGTCACTCATGGTCGACAATCAACCTCTCTTGTGAGGGATTCGTTCCCCATCATCACCATGCTGACGCGCATCTAGATGAAAATAATGAATGAATAAATGAATAAAAATATTCCCTTAAAGGAAAACAAAATTTTGCCGATCATCCACAATCCTTGCGTGAAATATCATCACACGTGTCTTTGTCTTTTCCTGGACGTTCTAAAGAGAGAAAAACAATGCATGTAATGGGACACGCCCACTTCCACTTTAAAGTGCTGTGTTGACATAAGTCGCCTGCATGTCAACCAAGCTGTGGCGGCTAACACGAAGAACTATTTTTCTGGCGTAGTGACACAACGGCCCAAAAGGATGCACTAGGACCCCAACCTGTACTGACTGGGAGACACAAACAAGTATGTACATGGAACAATACGTGCATTGTTACTCCCTTGTGGTAACCGTTTTCTCTCTTTGGAACGCACGGATTGTCTCATGTCCGGACTGTGGATGACGGGCAGTTTTCCTTTAAGGCGGATGCCAGGCTGCGTTTCTAGGAAAGATGAGTCAGCCTGAAAAACTGAGCGGCTTAAAGCTATCTCCCGACAGCCATCTGCAATAAAAGACACAAAAGCAACACCACGAGGAGTGCGACAGCACGCCCGCCCCCAAAAAGATGTTGAATTGGCGTTATAGTGAACGACCCAGCAGAGTGTTGAGTGTTTATCCTCACAGCTTTTTGTTTTTCCTTCTTTCTTTCTTGTCGGCCTATCAGAGTGACTGGAGTGTTGCTGCGCTTCTTCATGACTAAACTCGCTTTTCTTCATACTTTGTTTTCTTTCCCACTGCTTCCCGGCTACTTCCACTGTCAGGAGCGCGAGTGCAAACGCTGATGCAATGCACTCGGCACACAATTCTGGACCTACGCAGAAGGTCTGCATGTTGCCGTGAATAAAAAGATACTCACAGGTCTTTCATGCTCCAGAATGGAGGACTTCCCGGGTTCATATTCAAAAATGCTCCTGGGCTCGGCGCGATACTTCCGTGTGTCCACTTTCCTGTCGGGGGGGCCCCATTCATTCCTGCAACAACATAAGAACACCTCTTCTGTCAACGATCAGTGCAGCAAAACGGTCTCCTCGCTGTCTCTTACATATCTGGCGTGTCTCTGTCGCTGTCTCGAGCCCTCAGCTGCAGCAGGGACGGCATCGGGGGCGGCGGCGGCGGAGGGACTGGAGACGGGGAGGGATCCCGGGCGGAGAGGTGGCCGCTGTTGTCCGAGAGGCTCTTGGAGAGAGGTCTGTACGTGTGAGTCCTTGGGGCCGGGTGGGCCATGGTGGCGCTGGGGGGCACGCTGTAGTCATCTGTCACGAAAGACAAAGTATTGGACTCACAAGCAAATGACAAGACAAAGAAATGTGATAAAGCGTCTCTCACCGTTGTTGATGATGGCGTACGTTGCACTGTAGGTGTCTGAATAATCATCATCTGCAGGGAATTGCAGTCACATGACGTCAAATGACCATTCATGCAAGTCGGACGCAAAGCAAAAAATCACACTGTTTACGCAACATTCATGCGTTCTGTGTTCAATAAATGTATTGCATGTTTGTAATGATGCATATTCATGTGAAATAACATAATAATCATGTGTGTGACACATGAAAGTCATGCTCAGTATGTTAAATAATGAACGGAAAATAAATATTTGAAACATGACTTTACTATTTTTTGGTTTTGGAGGTGCCATTTGTTTATTAGCCTGCAGCATATATTAAAAATATTATTTCACAAGAAAATGGAAAAATCAGCAGTAATTTTAGAAGGATAAAGTCCTAATATTCATGAGAAAAATGGGAATTTTACGACAATATTACAAAAAAAAAATCATCACGGTGGCGTTATCTACCGCGTGGCAGACGTCCCTCAGACATGCTCCCATTTGGTTCTTTCACCACAGCGAGTATGAAAATTCATGTTGTGTGTCCGTGACATTCCCATCGGCCCGCTCTATATTTAGCATTATGCCCACCAACATCCACGCCCGTCCCCGCCTCAATCAGCCAGCTGTGGAGCGCCCACAGGAGGCTTGGATTGGCCCTCACTGTTGCACTCCCAACGGGGGGTTCCTATTTGTTGTTTCTGATGTGCACCATACGTACTGCGTGCATTTACATCAGGGGGTTTTATTGGCCCACATTTATTCATATCATTTAACCATAAAACACCCAACAACAGCAAAAATGCCGTAAGTTTTTAGAACTTTTTAGAAAATTATGTTTTAGGGCTCAATTTTTGTGGTGTAGTGTGGTGATTTGGTCCAGTGCACCACTGTGCGCAACCAATTTGGTCATCCGGTAGACTGGCTGTGCCGAAATGGGTGTGGCGGCGCACCACGGGGAGGTATCCACATATTTAGCTTGGCACAGTGAAAAATCTGTGACAATACAAGGTTTGCTGAAAGCTCGCCAGCTCCGACCTGGTCTACTCTCAGTGCAGGCGACGTGCACCTGGCGCAGTGGTGAATTGGCTGACAGGCGCACAGTGCATACATGTCAACAAAACCTCCAAAAGGAAGGTTTCTCAGAGTGTCAGGCACATTTCAATGCAATAAACAATCACAGCAAACACTATTTAATCTTATTAATCACCGTCTGAACCAGCATGTACATTTTTATATTCATTGTCCCATCACATCTGATGCCAGATCAATAAACTCAGAATATTATGAGGAAAAGTAGTTTTATTCATTTTAGTAGAATAGACCCGAAAAGAGGTTATAATATTATTTGACACAAAGATACTAGCTTGGGGAAAAAAGTTGTAATATTATGGGAATAAAGTCATAATATTATGAAAAGAAAATTAAGAAGAAAGTCAAACTATTTTGAAAAAGTAGGAAAAGTTGTCTTTTGGAATACAGTATATAACACTTATATACTATATATTTATATACTATACATACTAGCATATCTGTACAAAATATCAAAGTTGCATCGTTTCTTCTGTGGCCATGTGTGCCTCGCTGGGGGGGAACACATGTGGATGGACCCCCCCCATACATGGTGTCTCCATCCCAACCAAGCGTGTTGCTTTGGAGGCCTTGGACCGCGCTGAGTGACCGCCGTCTGGGATGATTCTGTGCACAGCTCGGTTTGGCATAGCGAGTGTTGCTATTTGAGCGTTGATTGCGTCAGAAGCGGCCTGAGCAGTCAGGAACAAACGAGCCTTGTACGGACGTTCGCCGTCTAACCTGCTAAATTGGAGCACATTTCCCAGGGTGGATTGTGTCTTTATTAGCGAGCGCTTGTCGTTTCTGTTCCTTGTTGGCGGCTTAATGAGTTGGGGGTTTGGGGGGTTCCTTAGGGTCGCCGTTAATGAGATGGAAGCGTGAGAAGGCACCCGGGGACACCAGGGTCACATACCTGCTTTGTGGACCTTGTGGATCTGCTTGAACATGGTCTTGTACCAGTCCTTGGGTCTGTCCACGGTCTGTGTGGGGAGAGAAAGATTTCATGGTCCCAGAACCTGACTTTTTATCATGGTCTAGTCCTAATATGTGTCCCTTCAGCATGTTTATGAGCACCGAATACCGAAGAAATATCATCAGAGCCGCTCAAATCCTTCATCCTCACGAGCTACATCAACCCGCCCTGTGTGTAGACCCAAAGGCAGGCTTCACTACACATCTTAAAACAACATCTGGACCTTTACCTGACTTATTCATCAGTGTTAAATGTAATGACTTGAGCTTTGCATCCTGTATACATACATATTTGTATATACTGTATATATATATAGTATACATAAATGTATATGCTGTATACAGTATTTACAGTATATACTTCCCTCACTATTAGAGGACTACGTCACTATCACAATTAGATCACAATATATTATCAAATTATTGTTCATTGTACTTCTTGTCTCATCGACCCAATCTTGTTTATTGTCTCGTTTTGCGACTGACACGACTTTTCCATCCATGCAGACATTAAATATGTCATGAAACTGCCATCAGAGTACTTTGCAGTACTTTGCACACAAAGGAACATCTGCAGGCATGCGTTTACATTAGCAACGCTGACATTTAATGACACATACCCCCCCCCCCTCCCCCCCCCCCCACACACACACACACATCAGTGAGTGTGTGTGGTATGTGCGTCTTTGTGTACTCGCCATCGACGAGAGCGCCACCAGCAGTTAATCCTGTCTTTATTCACTGCCACTAAATACTGTGTTTGGCCTGGGCTCAGAAAAGAGGCTCCACAGAGGAGAAGGCCAGTGTTGGCCCGGTTGTTAGCTAGCTGGCCGGGTGGGGGGGTGGGAGGGGGGTCCAATTACCACTTCACTCTCCACGGTTACCAAATAGAGAGGCTGCAAAAATGTTTGTCTGCTTACAATAATGTCCAACAATGGAGTCTTTTCTCTCCTTTTCACCCAAGCTTCTTGTGTCCTCGCTGCTCTTGCAACTTTTTGGCAACAATTTTTAAGCCCACATCTTCTGATTTTCTGCAGCCCATAGGACATTGGCGCCCAAAGTGTGGCCTAGGAGCTTGTCAAACCATCAGAAATCATGGGAGGTCATACTCAATAGAACAGTCTAACTCACTGGGTCATCACACAGCAACTTAACACTCCAAAGGTAGCAAAGAAACATACAAGACAAGTACCAACACCACTGTAGAATAAAAACAGCTATTTTCCCATAATCCATTATTCCCAGCAGCCACCAGAGGGCGCTCATGAGCAGCTCAGTTATGTAAATTGAACATTGTTGAGTTTCACAACTCTGTGAAAACTGTAACGAGTAAGCTACTGCTGTATGGGAGGTGAGCACGAAAGGAAATATAAAGCATCTGTAGTTGAGAGTTGGTGATGTACGAATCTCACCGTGCGGATGGCGATGGGGATGCCAGACTCGTCCACAGGTCCGATACCTTCATAGTGGGGGGCTTTGATGACGGACACTTTCTTCTCTTCCTCTGAGAAGCGGGCAAGGGGCACAGTGCTGCCAACGCTGGTGAAGCCCGACGCCACCGACTCTCTGGAGAAGGACTCGCTGCCTTCTGAACACACGGGAGCAGAGGACGTGTGGTGATCAGAGGTACTACACTCCTTCGCCGGCATCCTGAGCGCCTCACCTGAGCTCCGACTGTGCCTCAGGAGGCCCGTATGGCGGAGGGAGGCGGGTGGAGGAGGGTAACAGGGAGGAGAGAGGGGTCTCTGGGCGTGAGCGGAGCCCCCGTTCATAGCGTGGGACAGGACCGCGCCCTGAGGGGGGCGAGCCAGAGACACAGGAGATAATCAGCAACACAAGATAACGCAATGTAACGACACTTTTTAGTGATACTACAAGTGAGACGGATATGATTCCGAGGGGTGAGGACAGTTAGACAGGGACACCTCAAATCAGTCAACTGCTTCGTTAGCTTAGTTACACATTGGACACGATGGAAGACGCTTCCTCGGGGGACACACGTTATTTCAACAACAACAAATACAGGAAGTTTAAGAACAACAAGCACATTGAAAAAACAGAAAAAAGTTTGTTTCATGCAAATGAGGACAGTTTCTGTCACTCATTATGTCAATGAAAAGTAAACATGGCCACGCTCCAGTACTCAACTGCAGAGAGTACCAGGCGGTTCTTTGGCACAACAATAGGGTACAACAATAGGGTGGTGACAGATCAACCGATGTGACGCCATGTACAGTTTGACAAATCTTGAGATGAATCGATTGTGGAAAAAAAAAAAAAAACGTAATCGGTTGACAGAGAACAGAACTCGAGGTGGGAGTCCGTCTGTCTCTCATTCTCTGCACTTGATTTGTTTGTTTTTATCTTAGGCCTTCCTCTTTTGGACACAAAAACAAACTAATAGTATGACTGGGATACTGTGAACATCCAGCAGCAACACAACATTTTGGCATGACTACTATTTTTGATGAAAAATATACTGAACCACGTCCACCATCTACTTCCACAAGTGTTTGTCTGTGGTCAAAGTAACTTCAAAAGTTCGAAATGGATTTGGATGACCATTTCAGGAATTGTAATTAGCAGAACCGATTAGCAGAACCGAGAATTCTTTGCCGTCTGGTTCCAGGATTTTTTTTTTTTAAAGGATCATTTAACGTTGTGGAATAAGACCATTTTTGGAATTCGTGCTCATGACTTAGAAAAAAATGGTCAGGACATTTAGCCTTCCTGGTAACGTTGTTAGCATGTTAACATTAGCATACTAACATTTAGGCTATGGAACTTGGTGGAGGAGCTCCTGTAGTTTCTAATTACGTAAAACTAGAATCATTATCATTCCGGAAGGGCTGATTTGGATTTACATGATTCTTTCTGATCAAATCTGGACTGATTTGGTACGTTTCAGTTTTTCGCGTACGCCATGCTATGTAGCATGTGTAACTGCCTTGCGCCGTCCGATCAAGTCTGCGCTTGCTGCACATCCGTGAGACCCTGCGAAGGAGCTGCATGATGTGGGGGTACGAGGTAATCGCCATTAAGATCGTTAAAGAAGCGGCTTTGCTCGTCATCCGCAATAGCTTAGCACTAAAAGGCAAAGCAGGAAGTCTTGCACATGCGACAAGGGTGTGCTTGGACTGGATTCCAACAGCGAGAAGACAAACAAGCAAGCAGAGTGAGAAAGAGTGCAGAGGCGTTAAATGACAGGGTGGTGGGCGGGACTCTGGAATCAGGTAGGGAGCGGAGAATGAATGCTGAGCAGATTTAGGGGTGGCCATCCAAACCAGCAGGCGGACGCTCAGTTTGGGCATACATGTGCGTTACAGCGGTGACTGGCTGGGATAATTACGTTAGTGACAGCGGCTGTTAGCGCGTCGTCAAGGCCAGCGGTGGCGGCAGCGGCGGCGGCAGCCGAGACGTGACTGAGGGTGGGCGACGGCGTGGGCGAGGCGCCGGGCGAGTCCAGGCTACAGATCTGCAGCTCGTCCAGCAGGCCCGCCGTGGAGGAGGAGGAGTAGTGGCTGAGAGCCGAGACCGTCACGGGCGACGCGCAGCTGCTGACGGACGCCAGGACGGCTCCGCTAGCCGCGTACGGGCTGGGTGACATGGCCTTGGACATTAGGCCCGACAGGTACTCGAGGGATTCGGAGCTGTGGCTGAGGAAGGGGGAGTGGCGTGCTGTGGAGTCAGGGCAGAAGGCCCCCTGGTGTTGGAGGGAGGGAGAGGAGAGAGCTTAGTATCGCTGGTTAGACGACTGCGAGTAACGCAGTGAGGCGTCACGACGCTGCGGCGCGTCCTCGTTAATCCATGCTGTGGATGGAGAAGATTGTTAGTCCAAGCCGAGAATACGCCATGTGGACACAAGTAGACAGACTTCCTCCAAATCGGAATTTGTACCGTAATAGTACAGTACCTAGCTAAAGCGCTAATATGACTCACATTTGAACAGCAGCAGCATGCTATCTTAACCTAGTCGCTAAACTGACTCCCACGACTGTAGCCAAGTCCCGCCTGCCTAGTTTGCTTTGCTTTCCTCTCTATGGAAGGGTGGCAGCGACAAGCACCTGGCAGCTCATGCCGGACCCAACCCCTTCAGGATGCGGGGAGTACTGCAGCGCAGAATAATGATGTCACACTATATTTCTATATAGAGAAAGGATAAAGAGGTAATTTTAGCATGCTAGCACACACATACACTTAAACTTGACTTATGTATGCTAACCGCTGTATTACTTTTGGATGGTATGCTTTGAACTTTTTGGTAACCCAAGCCAAATAAGGACATCAAAGACACTCTTTCCTTGATCCGAGGGGGGCGGGGTCAGTATGAGGTTTGATTTCTAGTTGAAATTGCTTCAATCAATCAGACAGTAAACTAAGTCTGACATGGACAACCCACAATTACCATATATACAATCATAAATATAACTCTATACACTCAGTGAAGCACACTGGCAATAGATCATTTGGGTTTGAGAGGTTCACCACAGCCTCATCCCAGCTTTGTGCTCCGCATCTGATCAGGAAATGTTCAAATTCTGCCATTTTTACTGAATTAAATGGTCAAAAGGATGGATCTTAGACAGAAAATAATAATCTAATAATAATAATAATCTATAGCTGAAGTCCAATGGACAGGCTCTCATTTGGACGGCAAAATGATGAGGCAGCAGTTGTCCTTGAACTCATCATGATGGGGCATCAGCCTGCATTGGCTCATCTCGCTGAGCTGCAACCTCGGAAGGGCGCATAACGCCAACAAATGAGGGAGCTGATAGACATTTAGCATCAACACGTGATCATGAAAAAAGTATGTAAAAGTAAAAGTATATCATTCAGCACTTCCATGCTGTTAGAGCCATACTGCGCTGCTGTCCACATGGCGTACGTTACAGCCACACGGGTAGCAGTCGGTCACAGCGGCTGCTCACACATGAAGAAAACCAGAGTTAGTCGACTGGCTTAAACGGCAGCACCCAAACTGAAAAAAACAAAAGAGCAACACACAGCATGGCATGAAAGCTGATGCTTGGACACCAAACGGACATCAAAATGTGCACCCCCACCCTTTGACCTGCGCTATTACTAGTCTGAAAAATACACCACATGGTGGCGCCGTTGTATGGCGATAATAGAACTTAGAACTGCTTCATAATGTGACTTTGTGATTATGACTTTATTTCCAGAATATTTGGACTTTATTCTGGTACCATTACAACTTTTCCCCCAACCTAATTTTCCATAAAATGGCAACTTTATTTGTTGTTTTCTTTCTTTCTTCATTTTCATCAAATTGTGACTATATTTCTTGCTTGAATACGACTGTTTTTCCTGTAATATTTTGGCTTTATTCTCGTGAAATTACGGCCGTTTTTTTCCATTTTTTCCAACTATTTCAACTTTCTTACAGTAAATTTGCTTCTTGTACTCATTCCCATAATATTTGGACTTAATTTGGGTAATATTATAACTTTTTATATTATAACTTCCCCACAACCTCATTTTCCCCAAAAAGGCAAATTATTTGTTGTTTTGCTTGTTTCTCATAATACCATGACTATACCATATGTGATCAACACATTCAACTTCATTCTTCGCTCTCTTCTTAAATTGATTTTTGTGGTTTATGTTTACCATGTTTGAACTTTTCTCTTCAAGAAAAAGTGCACTTTTTTTGGAATAGGTGCGTAATAGCGCTAATCGTTCCATCCCTAATGTGTGTTTTTAATAATTCCATGTATGCTAGCATGTCTTGTTGAGACAAGCTGCAGGGGGCGCCACACATGTGCTTTAGCCTCCAATGATTCCTTGTGACCCCCCAGTAAGTAAGAAGGTGTTGCTCTTTTCTGCCCCTTGATGCCACCAAGATGAAGTTTTAGTCAAGTTTCTGCAGCCCGCTTGTCCATGTACCAACAGCTCGGCAGGAGAAGGTCTGGGTGGAACTGTGGGAGGAGCCTCGGTCATCTCACGAGGTTCAATGGCGGTCTCGAGCTCCGTCCCACCGTGAGAAGCGTCCCTCTGCCTGGCGCCCTCGGGGAGCAAAGTGACAGAGAGCGAAGAGGTGCGCGTGGAGGGCTGAGGGGGTGAAGGGTCGAATACGGTCTCAGAGCGGGGGTCGGGAGGGACGTGAAGGTGCTCAGGGGGGTTGGGGATGGTGACGGGGATGAGTCTCAGGGAGGACACCTTACGTTCTGGTGCTTGTGTGTAAGCTGAAGGCATCAGGAGAGGGTCAGCGAGGTTGGGTGAGCAGGAGGACGTGCTGCTAAAAACTGCTAGCTCTGTCTGAGAGAACGTTAGCTGAGTCCCGGGGCTCGGATCGTTAGCTAGCGCAGTGAGGGAGCTGGAGGCCGGTGCGTTAGAAGCGGCGGGCGTGAAATGGAAGCTATCTCTTCTCGGGGGCGGGGGCGGGGCGAGGTCGGCATCCTTTCACAGCAAACGACGTGGAACAGCAACACAGCACAGTTAGCAGTTGCTAACGTCGTCCTTCCTTCCATAATGTTTTCCATTATGACTTAATTTCAGTAACATTTGGACTTTATTCTGCTAAGATCTCAACCTCTCCCCCAACCTCATTTTTCAAAATGACATCATATTATTTAAAAACTTTGATATTTTTTTCATTTTTCAACTTTATGCCATAAAAATGAGCATATTTTTCCTTTTAACGTTATTAAAACTGCAACTTTTTTTTCTTCATATTTGGGTTATATTCTTGTAAAAAATACAACAGTTTCTGTTCTATATTTATTTAAATTCTTTGCTTTATTCCCCAACTAATGATGACTTTATTCTGCTGAGATTATAACCAAATGACAACTTTATCTGTTGTTTTGCTAATATTAACTAAAAACTTATATTACCTTTCACAAAATAAAGACTTTTTTCATTATTAGTTCATCATAGTTCAATTATACACTTGCTTTTTTTACATTTCTGCTGACCCACCCTATTAATTCTGACTTTATTTCTTTAATACTTTGCCTTTATTTTGGTAGGATTCTACCTTTTCCAAAATAAAAAGTCTTTTTTCTTTATTATAGTTTAACTGTATGCTTTATGCAGTTTTTTTTCCCCATTTGCCCGATTAATTTTGACTTTATTTTGGTAAAATCACAACTTTATTTGCTAATAGTACAGCTTTTCCAAAGTAAGTCTTCTTTCTTGAATATTAAATATTTTTTTTTGCATTTTATACTTCTATTATACTTCTTCATTCTTTATATATTCTTTATTCTTGTAAAATTCCAGCCGTACTTCCTTAACATCTTGACAAAGTCTTTGAGAACCCCTGGCGGCCAGGAGGTTGGGCTTTAGGGTACGAGTGAGACCTCCTACCTTTCTGTCCTGCAGGTTGGGTCTGACGCTACGGAAGCCTTTGGCGGCCAGAGAGGAGCTGATGGCGTCTCCGTTCTTCAGGCCATCCGTCACACTGTGGGAGCGCCAGGAGTCTAGGAGGAAGACAAGCAGTGCGGCCAGACGGTCCAATCGACAGGAGAGAAAGCAAACGGCCGAGACTTACTGAAGTCGGACGAGCGTGGATCGGTCCCTGAGGAAAAGCAGACGATGACAGGACGTCACATGATGGCGTGTTTAGACGCTTCCGTGGCTACGCCGACTACGAGATACGCTACACAGGATACCTTTACAGTACAAGCAGCAGAAGACGAACTAAATAGGAATAAGAAGATGAATAACGTTGGTAAAAGTAGGAATAAGAAGAGAAATAATGTTGGTAAAAGTAGGAATAAGAAGATGAATAACGTTGGTAAAAGTAGGAATAAGAAGAGAAATCACCTTGGTAAAAGTAGGAATAAGAAGATAAATAACCTTGGTTAAAAGTAGGAATAAGAAGATAAATAATGTTGGTAAAAGTAGGTATAAGAAGAGAAATAATGTTGGTAAAAGTAGGAATAAGAAGAGAAATAACGTTGGTAAAAGTTTTTGTCCCCATAATTACCATTTTGACTTGATTCTGCTAATATGCTAACTTTTCCCTCAACCTCATTTTCCCCATTTCTCCTAAGATGATAACTTTTTTTTTCTTGCACAACAAGCACAACAAGACATGACTAGAAAAGAAAAAGCCCCCCACAGGTTGGTGACGGCGAGCACAAGCAAAGAAAGCCCCAGCGGTGGGAAGATTGCATAAGCAAACATTGAGCAGTGAAGCGTTAGCAGGAATGCGTGAAGCGGCCTTTCTGGTCTCCCCTGATTGGTGCATCGTCCCCGTGGTGTGTCATGCTGCGTGGTCGTGCTGTGTCGGTACCTGAGGCTAGATCTGGTGAGCTCTGGACCCTCTTCACGGGCGAGAGCGTGAGTGACAAGGCCACGCTTTTGCGAGCACGTCCTCCGCTATCTGAGGAATAGCAGAGCCAGCCGGGCGGTCACGTGCACGTGCGGCTAAACACACAAGCATGCATACGGACAACGGACATGCGGTACGGCCACGCAGGTTTGCAAGCATTTATGGACTAAAGCACATGGACACGAGTACACTCCAAAGATGTACATGAATTTATGAGGCGTCTTTGAATGCAACACTTTGTGTGATGCTGCTATGATGAAAGAGTTGGGCAAACACTTTTGCACACGTGTGCTATCTCTTAGCTGGATTCACAAATACAAGTGTTGCCCCCTGCTGGGGCAGAAATACATTGGCTACACGTCTGATAGATGGCCGAGGGTGGAATTGAACCCTGGTCTCCTAGCTGTGACGTCTGTGGGCTAACCACTCGATCGCCGTGCAGACCCTTCCCTGTACTATGAAATTTGATTTGGTGTTATTTGATGTTTTTGTTATGCAAATTTGGAGCGTTTTTTGGGGGTTTTTTTTAGCAAGTAGAGTGTGTCCAAGCTCTTTCTTTGACAGCTTTCATACATGCATTTCACTCCCGCTCGCCTGCTTGGCAAGTACTTCCCCTTTGTTGGCAGCTCGTATGTAATTAGCACATAAATACATGATGCAAGAAACACTCATCTGCACACATTGTGCTAAATATAGCAACAATATTCCATAATCGTCAACACCGATGTCTTGCGGAACGTATATATGATCGCCAGAACTTGAACGCAATGAACGTCAATAGAAGCACTCTGTGATTAAAGGACCTATGATGCTTTTTACACGTGTCCGGCCTATAAATGGAGTTAGAATGTTGGGTTCTGGTGCTAAACCATGCCAACCTTTCATATCATGAGCTTTGCGTATTTGGAAGTGTGTAGCTGCTCTATGGGGGTCCACAACTGGACATAAGGGGCCCAAAATGAGCTGATAGGGCCCCTTCAAGGGTGGGGCCAACATCTGCGTGGGTTGATGCAGTCACACTACGTAAGGGTGTTTTAGGTCGCCCTTTTGATTGGCCAGCTTCTGTTAACATGGAAATCACAGGGCCCGACATAATCATGCGTGTCACGCCGAAGCTCTGCAGAACGAGTGACGTGGAGTTTTTTCTCTTTTCCTTTTGTCTGTTTGTCAATAAAAGATGAATAAAAGATGAAATTGATGTCGGGCTGGCAGCAGCTCAATGCTCAACTCCACTCGGGACGACTGCCAAGCGCAGCTTTATGCAAGCGTTCATGGAGGAATACATGGCTGGGAGCAACAGTTCATAACGTCACCCCCAGATCAACACGCAACGCTGCCAGAACGCTGAGACGGGGCCCGAAACAGACGCCATTGTTGAAATGAATACACAGGAAGTGGCGCTGTGTGTCATACCTGTATTCATATTGGCTGGTACTTCTTACTGATATCCAGCTGGGAGACACGCTTTCCTGTAAACACACAGCAAAGTACACAATTCACGATTACTACTACATCCTGATCACAATGGACTTCCATTCATGGATGGAAGCGTACCAGCATCCATCGTGTAAATAACCCAGGCACACGGTATAGGACAGTATATACATAATGCATAGGACAGTATAGACATACTGTATAGGACAGTAGAGACCATACTGTATAGGAAAGTAAACGGAAAAAAGCGGAAGCGGGAATGTCTGTTTACGGCTGAGATGAGCTGCGTTCAAAAATAAATGCGCTTCTCATATTTTTGACATTGCGAACATGCACTTCGTCATTGGGCCTTGTAAAACCTTCCTTCCATGAAAGCATGAAACACAACACGTGAAAATATATATAATATACACACTCAACCCGAGTCACACACACACATGCAACCACACGAGCATGCTAAACTCAGCTAACTCCTGTTAGCTCCTAATAGTCCTTTTTTAATCTTATTTGTATTAATTTTGCCTTTTTATTCAAGTCATTTTTATTATTTTCCCCTGTACTGCATACGGTAGTACCAGGATATTCTGTGGTGACAGGTCGGTCAGTGTAGTGATTCACGTAGCGGGCGTTGGTGCTCCAGACATAAAATAAAAGTAAATACGGAGCTATGACGAGGGCTAAATATCAATATTTCATGTCCAGACATAGTTATATAACATCTATATCAAGCGTGTGGTGGGATCCCTTCCTCCTCTGGAGACCCAATCCTCACCTTTACCCGCCGTCCCTCGTAAATCTATCTCCGAGCACCACACGCACACGCGCCGGCTAAATCATGCGTCTGGCGTCGCGAGCTGTCGGCATCCGAAGGACGGTCAGCTTCCAAACGTGATCGTGTTTCTTGGGGGCAGATCTGCGGCGTCACAGCAGCTGCGTCGGAGGCCTGGATGTTATGGCTGCGCCGCGACTGGAAAAGACACGCCTCTCACACCGGACAGTCATGAGCTCGCCGCGTCATCTACACGGATGGAGGTCAAAGGTTGTGGTTCTACGGAATGACTGCACAAACCTGACAATGGACAGCAGATCCTAAATCATGAGGACGTCTGCTTTGAGTCTTCTTTCGCTGAGTAAGAGAGAGGCCTCGTTTGGCGGTGGTTTATCCAGCGGCTGTAATTTGGGAACTGGTCGGCCACGAAGAAGACCAGCGTCCATAATGACACGCCGGCGCAATAACCGCCAGCTTGCAAAAGTCACAAGCTACATATGAGTTAGTCCAATGAAGGACTAAATTCACCCTGGACTATTACAGGACAGTTATTATGCAGATTCATCATGCGCTAACGCTAGCATGCGTCCCTCCAGTCTGGGAAAAATCCTTTCCCTTACTTTGACAGAAGAAACGCTCAAACACTGGCTTTTCAAGTCACGGGGGAAAAACCTCCTTCCTCGCATACGTGATACCGCCCCCATGTAAACGCCAACCACAGGCTTTGATGCGCTTCGTTGGCTGACAAAGCCCAAACATTCATTCATTCATTTTCTACTGCTTATCCTCACAAGGGGTGCTGGAGCCTATCCCAGCTGGACTGGTGGCCAGCCAATCACAGGGCACATATAGACAAACAACCATTCACACTCACATTCATACCTATGGACAATTTGGAGTGTTAACCAATTAACCTAGCATGTTTTTGGAATGTGGGAGGAAACCGGAGTACCCGGAGAAAACCCACGCATCCACGGGGAGAACATGCAAACTCCACACAGAGATGGCCAAGGGTGGGATTGAACTAGGGTCCCTAGCTGTGAGGTCTGTGTGCTAACCACTCGCCGCCGTGCAGCAAAGCCGAAACAAACAAACAAAATGAACTTAAATAAATAAAGAACTGGTTACTGTTTGAAATGATATTCTAATACATCCAGTATGGATGCTGTCGCTGTGAACACGGGAGATAAGCTACATGGCATCGGGGGTCCTGACCCCTGAGCGGTCCCTCGGACGGAGACATAGTCAAAGGATGTCAACACATTAAGCTCATTAGCAAATGTATTCCAAGACTTTGCCAACAAGGAATTCTACGGCCGTTTTCTACGCCGGCGTTGCGAGTCTGCGTGCTAGCAGCTGCTACACACACAACTCGATGGAAATAAGCCCATGAAATGCTGGTGCAGGATCTTATATTTAGAAGCAGCGAGAGCAAATATCTCCCCCATAGGGCCACAAAATGTCCCTGACCTGTAAAGTCCACTGAGACACGGCCAGCCTGAAAACAAGCCAACCTTTCCAAATAAGGCAGAAGGTTTCGTTCTTTAACTTCTGCACCGCATGGCTGGAACATTTTTGTGGTTAAAAACAAGAGCGGCTTGGGATTCAAAGTACGTCCGGCAAGAGGAAAGTCTATGCCATGGGTAGATTATACCAAGGGTATCCAATGCACGGCCCAAGGGCCTTTTGCGGCCTGATGCTTTTGGTTTCTTTGTCCATGACCGACACAATGTCTCAAAATCTGATTTAACAAGAGATCTTAAAAGGAAGTGGACAAATGGTTGCTGTGGTCTGATGGGTTCCTGGTGCAAACCACAGCTGGCCGCTTTGTGCTCAGCCATTTTTAATTCCACATGGTAATTCTAGGGGAAAATGCATGTGTGTTTTTCACTTGGTAAAGTGTTTTATCAATAAAGTTTGATTTGACAAAGCAGTGGTTACCATTGGAGTCCGTGCGGAAAGCATGCTTAGCGAAACTGAGAGGCGTTTTTAGCATTCTGCCTCCGCCTCCACGTCTGCCGCCTTCCACACATTCCCTTGTGAGGCAGCAGGATTTGCAAGATTATGCACGATCATGCAGAGGGAGAACCCTGACCTTATCCGCTGATGCAAATATACAGCAGACACGCTCCGAAAGTACAAAAAAAAAAAGCTGGTAGCTGCTGAGTTGTGCCCTGTTAGAATCTTTTTCTGCAATTGTATATGTGCTGTACATATACAGCATATCATATTATTTATACTACACATTGTTAATACATATGTGTAGTGGGCACAAACGTTAGAAACATATGAGCTAAAGTGCTAACATTACATTTTAGCAGCAACAGTCTGCAAGGTTAGCTATTTACTGAAGAGAAACAACATGATCAAAATTAGTTGACTGATAGTTGATGGAGCTTCATTTTAAGATGTGTAGCGAAGCCAACCGGATGAATTAATTTTAGTTGTGGTGACCAAAGAAGGACCCGACCTTCAAATTTTGAAAGCCTATGGTCAATTTGCAAAAATGACATTTATCGCTGATGGCCCCACCCATGACAAACTAGCTAGTTTAGCCTCATTTCCGGAAGCGACGCCATCAGGGTGACACCTCTCAGCTATAGCAGACTAAATAAACATTTCTCCAGGTAGATGGTGAACTTGGTTCGATATATTTTTCATCAAAATAGTCATCTTATCAAAACATTGTGTTGCTGCCGGATGTTCATTAGTACCACGGTCATACTGTGAGGTTTTTCTTTTCCAAAAGAGGAAGGTTTCAGGCCAAAATGGATAAAGCTAGTACAGAGAAGCAAAGACTTCTGTTCTTTGCAGTCATCATTTCACTGATGACTGCTATGAAGGAACACCTTTACAAGGAGTATTTGGCTTGAAAGTACGCTAGAAACACATTTTTGAAAAAGGATGCTATTCCAATTCACAGATAAAAAAAGGACAAAACGAATAACGTCAAATTTGCCACAGAACAGAATAAGTCATGTCTTGGTTCCAGAATGTCTTCTAAACACTATTCCATGATAGCAACAAGGCCGTAAAGTATAACATATGCGAGATAAACATCTTCTGACAGCAATACGTTTACTATGGGGTGCCATGTTCTACCAACACATCATCACTAGCTGAACAACAACCACGTCCAACAGAAGTCCCTGTTATCTGCCTTGTTTGTTCAACCTTGCCACTCATTAGCAGACCCCCGCCGGCTCTCTGATTGCATGGGGGAGGGGGACAGAGGCCAATACGGTGACCCTGCGTGCCCGCTCGCTGCCCATGCTGCCATCAACAGAGGCCCGTGTGTTTGGCAGATTGCGTCACAGCGCTGCTAACGAGCTAGAGCCGGCGGGCCGACGGCACTCGTGTAATTATGCAACGCCAACCCCCGCAATGCTCCAGAGAGGGGGGGCGCGGGAGGAGACGGAATTGGATGTGGCAACGTTGTGGCGTTGTATCTTGCTATTTCTATCCCAGATAACAACAACAACGATACATGAAAAGACTCCAGTGCTTCAAAGCTGATATCAACATGCAGAATCATTAAAGATGGCTGTGGGAGGCCACATGAGGACATCAGAAGACAACCCCTGATGCCCCCCCCGCCCAACCAACACCACTGAACACACAGCTAGCATGTCTCACAGCACCAAAGATTAGACCAGCTGAAGGACGAAGCTGGATACATGTAGCTCCTGGCAAGGACACGTCCGCAAAGAAAAACCTCATCAACACTACTCAACTAGTGGCCTGCGGGCCAAACCTGCCCATTAAACAACATCAGAGCGGCCCGTGTGGAAAGTTCAAACTCGTGTTTTTGCACCCGATTCCATAAAACAGCAGAAAAGTCCTGGCAAAAATGTCAGAGTAGCATTTTTGTATTAAATCCCCCAAAACAGCAGAGCACTTCTCTTATATAGAGGATCTTTGACTCGTGTTTTTGCAGCAGATTCCTAAAAAGAGCAGAACACTCCTGCCATATGGAGGATCTTTGATGAGCAATATGAGGCAGACGCCGAAATACAGCAGAGAATCTTTGGCTGGTGTTTTTACACAAGATCCTTAAAACAGCAAAGCTCTCCTGTCATATCAACAATCTTTGATTCGTACTTTAGTGGTAGATTCTTCAAAACTGCAGAGCATTCCTGTTATATAGGGGATCTTTGACTTGACATTTCTGCAGTACATTCCTAATACCAGCACAGGGCTCCTGTTCATGTCAGTCACATAGAGGATCTTTGACTA
Source organism: Doryrhamphus excisus (assembly GCF_030265055.1). Classification (NCBI taxonomy): domain Eukaryota; kingdom Metazoa; phylum Chordata; class Actinopteri; order Syngnathiformes; family Syngnathidae; genus Doryrhamphus; species Doryrhamphus excisus. The sequence continues at coordinate 14,238,514 of NC_080466.1, read as the reverse complement.
GCGCTTGGCAGTAAAGCCTCAGCGTAGTGTTTTTTATTCATGACTATCATTTGATGAATTACCTGACTGCTACTAGCTGGAACGCTACTTGTCATGAATGAGGTTTGCTTGAGGGAATAAAAGTTGTTCAAACAACAGAAGTAAATAAGAAATGAAATGTGTCTTTGCTAGATCTTCCGTCACTCATTCTGTTTGAAAACAATCTTTGTCCTCCAGGACCATGTTGGCTTCAGACATAAACAACATATTTCCAATAACAGTTTGTCATTGGAGGCGCCCCTAAAAGTCAACGCCTATCAGCAAGTGGGCCCTCATTCCGCACACAGTCCGGATTCCCCAGGTACCGGCGTTAAGTGTCGAGCGCGGAGATAAGAGCAAGTTGATTAGCGGGGGCTGCTATATTTACTGCCATTAGATAAGACCCTTTACCCTCTAAGATTGTCAAGAGGAACATATCTGCCAGCATCACACGTTCCGCGCAAATACAACACACACTTTTTGATGCTAAAAATCCACAACAGCAACTTGGCTAAGCATGTTTGTCGACACACGGTCCAGGCATGAACCAATCCTTTACCAAACAGGGACTCACGGGTACTCTGCTCGTTAACTCCTTCACTAACTCAACCCTGCAACAGCAACGACACCAGGTGACATGTCATGAATTGGTCCTCATTTCCTTTTCCCGCACAAGCTGCATCACGGGCACAGACAGTCTCAATGACTCAAGGGTATTAGACAAAAAATCGAAATTCACTGACTCACAGCTTCTTGACAAAGACTCGGGTTTCACTGATTCAAGGGTACTCAGCAAAGACGTGAATCACACTGACTCACGGGTACTAGACTGAGACTCGAGTTTAACTGACTCACAGGTTTCTTGACAAAGACTTAGGTTTCACTGATTCACAGGTAGATGTTACTGACTCATTGGTACTCCACAAAGAGCTCAGAGTCGTTGACTCATGTGTGCTGGATGATGACTCGAGGTTCACCGACTCAAGTGGTCAACAAAGCCTCACTAACTCACAGATACGCCAAAGACTCGGGTGTCACTGACTCACAGGTGACGGACAATGACTCAAATATCACTAACTCACCCGTGTGACACAAAATAGAAAATTGGCTGACTCCTGGGCACTCGATAAAGACACGAAGTTTCAAGCTGTGAATTTTTGTGTCCACGTCAAATTCATGGTATGACCCGAGCAACACACGTTTTGGCCAGTTTCTGTCCCGTGTGCTAGCAAAATGGCACAGCTGGAGCCGAACAACAACACCCATCTCCACCTAAGAAAGTACCAACAACCTCAGGAAGTTTTGGGTGAGAAGAAGCTAGCAGGTAACAAACAAAGCACCGTCTTGTGCAAACCCAACGGAAGCAAGCGCCTGGTGGGGGGGCGGCAAGGTGACATTCCTCCACACCTTTAGGAGGGATGGGTGGCTTTTGTTGAGCGGGGGGAAGGAGAGGCCGTGACAAAGTTTGTAACAAGAGATGTAAGCAAGTCAAATGGGACGATGGGGAGGTGGTTGGGGGGTTTCCAGGGTAAAAAGTGGGAAGAAAATACTATCAGGATTCACAGAGGACCACAATGGGAAGAGTAACGGCCAGGACATTTACGTTCACGTTTTAACTTTAATAATGATAAAAAGTTCACGAGTAAGTGGAACAGGAACTAAAGGGAACTACACAACCAATGTTGGAATAAAGTTCAACACAGGTGACTTTCCCACCATCAGCGGAGTCGCAACATTTTAAAGCATGAAGAGCTACCTTGTTGTGGAGTTCATAAAAAAGGAGGTTGCCTACAGCCACAGCTGATTATGCCAATGTTATTTTAAGGTAAATGTAAAAACTCATGATACACAAGAAGTTTATTTTTTTGGAAATAATGCTTCTGAGGGTGAAACGAGAGAAAGGAAAACATCATTTATGAACAAGTACAACATGGCCGCTTTCTTGAAACCAAGCACCCGGCGACTATAGGCGACTGTAGGGGACTGCATTTATTGGAGCATTTGTGGTATGTATCTTACATATAGTACATCCAGCGTACTGTACAGTACATCCAGCGTACATCCAGCGCTGGACGTACTGTACAGTACGCTGGATGTACTGTAGTACGCACGCTGGATGTAATGTACATCATATGCATGACTAACCCTAACCTGCACATTTGAAAGCTAGCTTTCCTTTCTCAGTAGCTTTGTTCCAGCAACCCCAACAATGAGCTCTGCCACGCTGTAAGAGATTTCAGTGTCGCACGCCGCAATCGAAGCTCAAATGAAAGCCTTTTGTTTTGTTGGACGCCATTTCTCCATTCTGGCTCCATTCAACGGTGAACTTCTGCTGGCATCCATGTTTTCTTACCCTGCTAATTAGTGACTGATTGAATCCCACCTAGAAGCCTGGCTATTGTTTGCCACGTTTAACCGGAGAGAATGACCCCCCCAGGCAGCAAGGTGCAGGTGCAACATTCCGTCAAGATGAACTCTTACCGTCATAAAAGCCAAACAGGATGAGAGGGAGGCTTTTGACAGAACAGGCAAAAAGATGAGCCGCGATCCGCTGCGTGTTTTTCTATGGTCTTGTTTGAAATGTTACTTTCCCAGTCTTCTTCCCGAGTCGCCCCCCTTGGCCGGGTCGTATTCCGCCACGCGTTAAAGCCTGGGAAGCACTGAGACCACGGGAGAAAGTTTGGAGAGGAGAGAGAGAGAGAGACTTCCCTGTTTGGGTGAAGCCGTGATCAGATCTGCTATTTACAGACTCAGGCATGCTGGTCCATGACACTGGAAAGTTACCCCCCACCCCAGTACTGACGGGAGGGGGGCTAAGTGACAGGCCGGACTAACTCTATTTTATCACGCACACGCACACACTCCAATATAGCGCACACATCGACACAATCAAACCTCGGTTTTCACACGCTCTGGTTTTCATCAAAATGTTGCCTGGTTTTTCGTACACTGTCTTGGTTTTTGTCAGCACCAGGTTTCGGTATGATTCGGTGGAAATGTTTGCCAAAATTTTGCTTCAGTTTTTGTGCATTGTCTTAGTTTGCGTATGTTGTTGGAAATGTTCTCCAAAGCTCTGCCTCGGTTTTCCGTACAATACATGTAGCCAATTACAGTCATTACTTGGTTTTCATACACCCCAATTTTCGACAAATATTTTCACAAAGATTTTACCTCACAATGTCTCAGTTTCACGTACCACACCACATGTACCAAAATACAGTCAACATTCAAGTTTCCTACACCTCTGTTCCTGTATTATTGGTTTTTGGTGAATCCAACCATCCATCCATCCATCTATTCTTCATCTATACAGTCACGTGTATGCTGGAGCCTATCCCAGCTGTCTTCGGATGAGAGGCGGGGTACACCCTGGACTGGTGGCCACCCAATCCCAGGGCACATATAGACAAACAACCATTCACACTCACATTCATACCTATGGACAATTTGGAGTGGCAAATGAAGCTAGCATGTTTTTGGAATGGGGGAGGACACCGGAGTACCCATGCACTAAACTATTTTAAGAGTAGTAAAACATGTTTTTATTATAAAAAAAAATCATGAAAAAATAGTTTGTGTCATTGAAGAGTACACAAACACTGCTGCACACACACAGTGTGTGGGTTCATGTCACACAGTAGTCCACGCATTTCGTCAACATGGGGCTATGCTCGGGGGGGACTGGGTATGACTCCACAGACGACTGTCAAATTCCTCTGCCGAGATTTTCTTTCACTTTTCTGGCGCTGACACTTTGATCACCTGTCAGGACGCCCAACGGGGGTCACCTCGCAGAGAGACGCGCAAACGTCCGTGACACACACCGTCGTCGTAAATATAAATATACACTCAACAAAAATATCAACACAACACTTGTAAGACGCCAAACGTCAAGGCCTCTCACCAATATTGGGCACAAGTCTGGCAAGATGCTGATTAGACCGGTTGGCAACAACAAAGGGTTTAGCTGTAGGTGGGCCTGGGCGGCATTCCAGTGGTATCATCGGTATGAGTATCTGGTGTGACGCCAACCTAGACCATCCCAAACACGCTCACTGGGCGACAAGTCCGATGAGTATGCTAGTATGCTGTCCTGTGTGTTGTAGACCGACTGTCCATGGTGGGGGTGGGCGTATGGTATGGGCAGGTCAACAAAGATTGATTATTAGGTATTCCGAATGCACAGACTCATGGTGTGGAGAACCTGACGCCCATTGATGTGTCGTTCATCCAAGACCATCACCTCATGTTGCAGCGGGATAATACACAGCCCCACGTTGCACAATTCCTGGAAGCTGAAAAGCTAGCATAGTGGGCGCCTCATGTTATTAATACTATTAGGTAGGGGTGTCAGGGGTCTTTTCCGTACAATACTGCTCGTCATTCCTCAATTTTCGTATGCCCCAGTTTCCATTAACCTGGATTGGACTAAAATGTTTGCCAAAATTTTGCTTCGGTTTTCGTACAATGTCTGTTTTCTGTACAATATGGCACATACTACACTCAAAACTTGTCGTACACCTCAATTTGCATATCATTTGTTTTTTGTTGGATATTTTGTCTGAAATTTTGCCTCGGTTTTTGTACACTGTCTAGGTTTTCCATACAATACTGCATGTCATTCCACGATTTTCGTAAACCTGGGTTGGACTAAAATTTTGCTTTGGTTTTCGTACAATGTCTCAGTTTTCCGTATGATACGGCACATACTACAGTCAAAACTTGTCGTACACCTCAATTTGCATATGATTTGTTTGTTGTTATTGATATTTTGTCTGAAATTTTGCCTTGGTTTTTATACACTGTTTTTGTGCAACATTGCACATAACAAACTACATTCAAACTTCAGTTTTCGTACGCCCCGGTTTTTGAACGATTCGGTTTTTGTCTGAAATTTGGCTAAATTGTTGTACTCTTTCCCAGTACAATACTGCACGGAGCAAACTACAGTCAATCCTCGGTTTTCAAAGGCCCCGGTTTTTGACAAGAAACTTTGTTAACATTTTGGCTCTACATTCTTGGCTTTGTTGATCAAGAGCTGAGTACGATGCCCTTACTCGCTATATGTAGCAACAACGTTGCAAAATTGGCAACACGGAATGAAACGGAACCAGTGATAGCCGGTCCTTGAGGGTCGGCGCTGTCGATAGAAGCACTCAGTGATTAAAGGTGCTGACCAGTCCCAACATCCATGTGGGTCGATCTGAAACATCATCAAATGTAGAACTGCTACAGCGTCTGCCTGGACATCAGAAAGTAGCCAGCAGCTGTTCAACTTCCATGGAAATAAAAGCGCCAAACATCACTCGCTGACGCTGTGAAAACCTAAAGCAGCTAACGTGTACTTCCAATAATGCCTTGCATATTGCCACGTCCATATTGCTGTATTCATATCATTCATAGTAGCACTGTATTTACACACACAGTGGACCATTTTCTGTAAAATATGCGTCCTAAAATAAAATCAGTTCAGCTAGCAAGAAAGGATTATCCTGAACATGTGTTACTTTGTCTTTGGCTTTTGTGAAAGATGGATCTTTCCACGAAACATCTCAGAGTCGGGCCATATAAATCTGAGGTGGTCCAAGGTGTGGATACATATGCAGTCCGTGTCACATCTATCCATCTGACTTTACTGCTGTGTAATTCATACGGGACCGTATATTTGGACGTGACCACACACAGTCTGAATATACATCAGAAGAAAAAAAAGGGGGCCAACCGCAAGCACCAAGACCCCTGACTTGCAGCTATTCCCAGAAGGATGATGTAAGCCCTGCTATTCGCATCTCACCGTTTCAACCCGGACACCTAAAACCAGCCCGGGCAGCTACTGTGCAGCATGCTTTCTGGACAGGAAATAGTTAACTTATCTCGCACAAAACTAAGCAATGGAGGCGACAAAAGGAGTTTTTTTCATGTACTTGTCTGATATTTGATTAATTCAACTGGCCATGCTACAAACTACAAACTACATGGAATTATACCGTTAAGTACAGTGCAACCTCACTTTTCATGATCAATTCCTTGAAAAAATTTGCAAAAACTGAGGGAATTTTATGCAAGTAGAAAAGAATATTGATAAAAAATTCATTTAACAGAGATTAATTATCGTCTTACATGCAGAAAACAATTCAACATAACTATAAATGAGGAATGGATGGATTTTTTTCTTTTTGTGGATGCAGACTTCCTGTACATCCTGGTACATCCAAAATTTTCCCAAAAAAGTTTTTTTTTTTTTTTTTTTTACTTAATTTTTTCCAAAATTTTTTTTTTAACAAACCGTCAACATTAATACAAACAAAGGGGGCACTGGACATACACAGTTCACAAGTTAGGATTTCACATTCCTTGTCATGGTGGAATTTGAGTCATTTCCTTGGTCAAAATTTCGGGGTTTTGAATGTTCAACATCAAACTCCAGTGGAACCTCTACATCGTCCCTACATCTTGTTGACATGATGAAGATGTTTATAGTTTATGTGTGCAGAGGCGGACATCCCATCCCATCCCATTAGAAGAGTCAGCCGCCTACATGTATTTCTCAGTTTCTGGCCTAAATTGGCCAATTATGCATTAATAAATGTAAGGATTTTGGCATCTAATTATATCTAATTGTCTAATTATACACACTGTGCTAGTAAAAAGAAGTGTAAAAGGTAAAAAAAAAAATCTAAATTTAAATGCAAAAAGTACGCTTTCTGAAGGCTGTAATGTAGCAGAATGTAAAAATAACCATCAGATGTTTGAAATATTCGACTTACGTCATGAAGGCTGCCCAGCCAGAACCTCGGTTCCATGAAAAGACACCAGCGTCAACGTGAAGACAACCGTGCCACACGTGCATCTCGTTTTTAAACTTTCAAAGTGCTATGGCAGGCCACAATACTGTTATTTTTATTAACAGGTTATCCCAGTCCTGGTTTTAGCTTGAAGGCACGATGCAAATGTTGATGGGATGGAACAAGGAGCTAAACACACAAATGATCCAAGCTGCTGCTAGCCCGCGTCACCCGCTTCAACGGGACCCGTGTTGTGGGTGACAAAGCGGTAATGCAGGAATCAAATCGACAAGCGGGCACAGGTGGCGGAAGGGCCAGTGCTCGGGCCAAGCGACGGCGGCGACGGCGGCAGGAGCAGCTGCTGGCCAGACCCCCCCCGTTCACGTGCCAAGGATCACAACGGAATGGCGAAAAGCTGACAAGTGATGGCTGCTAATGATGTAACCTTGGGGCGAGACCCAAGAGCTATCAGGGGAGCAATAAAACAGGGCTAGTTTAGCTACCCGTTTAGGACCCTGGCGGCTAGCCGGAGCAACAACCAACTTTTGTTCAGTTCTTTTTCTTTGATTGATTGATCGTGCCTGCTGCCAAAGACAGATCAATATCTTTACAAGAGGAAAGAGCCTGCGACATTCCGGCCAGCGTGGACGGTCAGCAGTCTAATCTAGAATGATTAGGACGGATTAGGTCATTTAAAAAAAAAAAAAAGCTCATCCAGTATTACTGATGTCAGCGAGTCTGCCAGCGTTTCAAGCGCCGCTATCCACGACATCCAGGAGGAGAAAAAAATCCACTTGTAGATAACCAAGACAAGACATGGGAATAATAATCCATTCATCCGTGGCATTGATTCATCGTGTTGAAGCAATGAAGTGCAGTAGGTGACTGCAACCAGCAGGGGTGCTGTTGATTCCTTCTCTACTCAAAAGAAACCCAACTAGTATACATACTATATAAAAATACAACTACATACTATATAACGATACAACTCTGGTATCTAGTAGCAAGCTAGTAAGACAGGCCTGCAAAACGTGGGAGTGGCGTGACCATCCTGGAGGGATAATGTTTCACTTCCCACCCTCCTGGACCGTCATTTTGCATTCAGACGACAGGAAGAGAGAAGCCTCTTGTTTCATTGTTTGGCCAACATCTCTTCATACCAGTTTAACCAGTACGCAGGTGGCTGCACGTCACTGCTTTGGCGTACCAACACCATGCTGGCCGCAAAATAGGACATCGATATCCATGATGCCATTCAGCACGAGGCGGAAGGGGGACGCCAACAGTGCTGCTAAAAACATGCTAAGTCTATTTTTGACCAGCGTTTGTGCAGTAAGCACATCTGTCAAATAGAGGATCTTTGAAAAGCATTGTTGCAGTAGGTCCTGAAAAGTTGCATAGTAGCACTCCTGTCATATCAAGGATCTTTAACTAATGTTTCTGAAGCAGAGCACTCCTGTCAAATAGAGGATCTTGGACTAGCATTCCTGCAGTCGGTTCCGGCAGAGCACTCCTGTTCTTCCTCTAGAGACTGTTTTTGCAAATGTACTTAAAAACTGCAGGGCGCTTCCGTCCCAGACAATGTTTGACTGGAGTTCTGCTCCTGCCATATAGAGGATCTTTGGTTAGGTTTTTTTTTTTTTTTGCAGTAGGTCATTAAAAACAGCACAGCCGTTCTGTCATATAAAGGGTCTTTGACTCACATTTTTTTACAGCAGGTTTTTAAAAACGGCACAGGACTTGTCAAACAGAGGATCTTTGACTAGTGTTGGGTTTTTTTTGCAGACCATACTTAAAAACACCAGAGCCACTAACACACAGAGGATCTTGGACTAATGTTTCTGCAGTAGATCTTCAAAAACAGCTGAGCACTTCTGTCTTATAGACAATCTTTGACTCACATTTTTGCAGTAGGTTCTTAAAAACAGCAGAAGACTAGAGGATCTTTGAGTATCGTTTCTCCTGTCCAGCCTACACAGCAGACCACTCTTGTCATATACAGGATCTTTGACACACATTTTCGCAGCAGGTTCTTAAAAGCAGCAACGTGGTCCTGTCACGTAGACGATCTTTGACACTCATTTTTTGATCTTTAAAACAACTGAGCACTTCTGTCATATAGAGGATCTTTGAGTACTGTTTTCCCTAGGTCCTTAACAACAGCAGAACACTCTTGTTACACAGAGGATCTTTGACTAAAGTTTGTGCAGTAGGTCTTTAAAAATAGCCGGGCACTGCTGTCAAGAGGCATTGCATTCATGTTTTTGCTGTAATGTTTTCTATTTGCTTCTAATCTCATTATCTTTAATAAACGTTGAGCTGATCTTAGTAAAGCGAGGATAAAACATAAATACGTCCAGTACTTTTACCACAGAAAATGCATCGCTGCACTTATTGTGTACATATATACATACTGCATGATAGACAACAGAGATTATGCGGCATGGAGATTAAACTGTGGCCATTGGGGGGCTTTTGTTGACTAGCGGTGCTATCATTCCACGTTGTCCTTTCATAATAATAATGTCATCATCCATAAATGTACCGGAAAGGAGGACGCTCACTCGGATGCACCTAAGCCGGTTGACCCTGCTCATCTGCCCCGCTCTCTTGGTGGCTGACTTTCCGCTAGCAGTCGACAAAAATGTCCGAGTAGATGTCCAATTAGGTGATAAAAGTGCCTTACCTTAGCAAAGCTGCCACTTCTCCACTAGCAAGGCGGCCACTTCCATGGCGGATGACAATAACACACGATAACACGCCGGCGAGGGATCCGTCCACCTGCCCACTAGCACCGGCTGCCTGCCGGTAGCTTCGCCGAGGCGGGGCACCGCTCTCACGCTTGGCGGGTGGGGGGCCGGATCACCGGGGTGGGATCGAATAGCAATGCGGCTAAATTGTCCGATGCCCCCGGCCCGCTCCTCCGCCCTCGTCGCGCTCTCTCTACCCAGCACCCCCGGGAGGAGGAGGCGGCGTTAACGCGGTAACGCGGCGGCTTGTACGCTTACGTCAGCCCGCATTAGTGGACCTGACCCCCGCCTTCCTTGTGGTGTTTGTATTGGTATTGACCGCTACACTGCGGCTTTAGTGCGCAAAATGGCCTCCCTGCGAGCCCGGGAACGGGTAACCATGGCAACCTGACCTACAGGAGCACCTGTTAGCTTCTTGCTGCTAATGCTAACAGAGAAACACGTCTTCCTCCTTACTGCACTTTAACGCTAACTATTCTGTGAACCACGTTTTTAAAATCCCATCCCCATCCCATCACTATTATTCGTATTTTAAATCAGAACAAATGCTAAATATAGTCATAAATCAAGTTAAAAAGTCTCAGATTTTAAAACAAGCAATATGTTTATGCAGAGATCCTCTATATCAGGGGTCGGCAACCTTTACGATCAAAAGAGCCATTTTACCCCCTGGCTCACGAAGAAAAATAGACTGGAGCCGTAAAACATAATTTAAAAACAGCAGAGACGTGCTCGAGTGGTTAGCGCGCAGACCTCACAGCTAGGAGACCAGGGTTCAATTCCACCCTCGGCCATCTCTGTGTGGAGTTTGCATGTTCTCCCCGTGCATGCGTAGGTTTTCTCCGGGTACTCCGGTTTCCTCCCCCATTCCAAAAACATGCTAGGTTAATTAGCGACTCCAAATTGTCCATAGGTATGAATGTGAGTGTGAATGGTTGTTTGTCTATATGTGCCCTGTGATTGGCTGGCCACCAGTCCAGGGTGTACCCCGCCTCTCACCCAAAGACAGCTGGGATAGGCTCCAGCACCACCCGCGACCCTCGTCAGGATAAGCGGTAGAAAATGAATGAATGAATGAGAGATGTGCTCACATTCAGAGCGAATTGCGAGTCTCCCAAGATTTTGATTGACTGCCAGATTTGGAGGGAATTTTGGGGTGTCAAAGTACTTCAGAGTTGGTCAAGTAGTCTTGGTCTCACAGAAAGTCGGATTTTTTTCCAAAGATGCGTATTTTCCCCATTCAGGTGTTAAAAAAAAAATACTTGAGCAATGTGACAGGAGCCACAACAAAGAGGCTGAAGAGCCACATGCGGCTCTGGAGCCGTGGGTTGCTGACCCCTGCTCTATATCACAGAGGTGCTCTGCTTGTTAGCACTGACTGCAAAACCACCAGTCAAAGATGCTTTATGAAACAGCAGCCTCTGCTGTCATAAATTCATTCAATTCAAAGATTCTCTATAAAACAGGAGGGTTTTGCTGTTTCCAAGTAGCTACAGCAATGACACCAGTCAAAAATCATTTGTACTGGAGATGGTTAGGACTTTCCCAGTCAAAGATCCTCAATAAAACAGGAGTGTTTCTGCTGTTTTTAAAGGACCTCCTGCACAATCATGAGTCAAAGATTGTGGATATAACGGATGGGCTCTGCAGCAAAAATGTCAGTTTTTAGTCAACATTCACAGCTTTGCTTCAACCATCTTTCCACCGCTAACAAATCTGCCAGCAGTCATACAATAATCAAAGACCATACCTCATATACGTACACGAAGGACAGTTTGATCTCCAGCCAAGAAGAGTTTCACATTTTGTCCATCATGGATGCTTGACCTTTCTGCGACCTCATCCAGATCGCTCGCGTTCGTGCCTTTGCTCTTTTATCGCCAGCTCTTAAGTAATCTCACCGCTGTCAAGTAGGCGTCTTATTTTAGGAGGCGTGTCAGCCACCACACATCGGCCTTCGTGAAGACCACGCCATGACCGTATAGACCTCGGGTCTGGAATGCAAGGACCCAAGGGGGGGGTGCAGGTGCAAGCACAGTCAATGCTTGCTTTTGGTACGCCACAGTCAGTGGAACCAGGATATAGGGCAGGTGGAGTCACCTGGTGTGGCCCAGCATGGTGCACTGCGGTCGGACACACTCTCCAAGTAGCCCATGTGCCGCCCCGGAGGTCGGTAGAACCAGGATATAGGGCAGGTGGAGTCACCTGGTGTGGCCCAGCAGGGTGCACACTTTCCAAGCATCCTGGGGGTTGGTAGAAGCAGATTATACAGCAGGTGGAGCCACTTGGCACTGCCCAGAAAGGTGCACTGCGGTCGGACACACTCTTCAAGCTGCAGCACTGTATAAATATAAACACTGTATATATATTTGATAAAGAAGGTGAGAAACCCGATAGAATTGCCAGCAACATCCTAAGCCCCATCACCATCCTCCCAGCTGGACTCAGGGTTCAATCACATGGGCCCACAAGCCATCAAGGTGAATCAGGCCGCCACGCCGTGAGAACAACTCAACATTTTATCTTTCCACTCCAAAGGATCTACATTTGGAAGACCTGATAGTGGGGTCCACGGATCTGGCCAGTGTTAGCCGGCAGGGCGACGGCGCTGAACGAGGACGTACAAGACCAGTGCATGAAGTCATGGTCTGGCAATGACAACATATCATATCATCATCCAGCCACGCCTCCTCACTGTCCAAGCCGGGGGTGTCTAAACCTTTTCATCCAGGAAGGGCCAACGTTGCCACTTTGATATCTAGTAAAGAAGCACATGCAGATACAGTATGCTAACAAGTTCTACAATAAGATGCATAGGTGAAAAAAACCTTTTTCACCTCCATTTTTGCTGTTTGTTTTTTGCATTTTTCAAATATTTCAACATTTCATCCACCCATCCATTTTCTATTCCGCTTATCCTCATTTACTCAACAAACAATCTTTGTATATTTTCTTCTGGTAATATGACTTATTACCATGATATTTTGACTTTACTCCCACAATTAAAAATATCATATATATAATAATAATAATAATACTTATTATACATGTGTATATATAACCCAACCAAGCTAATTTTCCAAAAAATTATGACTTTGTTTTATTTTGTTTGTTTGACGTAATTATACATTTTACAACATATTTTTCTTTAATTGTTCAACTTTATGCAGTTTATTCTCAGAAAAATATGACTTTTTCTCGTTAGAACTTCTTGACTTAATTTTTTCATTTCTGCTGGGATCCTTTTTTTTTTTAGCCAACCTGTTCTGCAGCCTGCTTGACCTTTTTGTGCGGCATGTTAGCATGCAGCATGTAGCGAACTGTTTTATCTGTGATGACACTGTAAACAAATGAGGCCAGTCAAACACTAACCCTCTAATGCTCAGTGTTCATTTTTATAAACAAAAAACACATCATGGCGATATTAATACTTTAACGTGATCTTTCCAAAGGTACATTACATACAACCTTCTTTTGATCTGCAATTCATTTTGAGTTAACTATAGATAAAGTGCAATTAATCCCGATTAAATATTTTCATCAATTGACAGCCCTAATAATGGCAAAAAATTAATCCTGACCATGTCTAATAGAATTATCTTTTACACTTTTAAGATGTGCAGCGAAGCCTTTCTTTGTTTGTTTTTTTTCCAAAGCTGGTGGGCACATGAAAAAGCCAGATTTTAAAAGCCTTCTCTCCCCAAAGTGCAGCGAGATGATGAGTTTTTGCTGCCGTTTGTTGATCCCATCGCCCGTCTAACGTACGTCTCATCACGAAGCAGCGACCCCTGGTCCAGCCGACAACGCCAAGCTCCTCTCCGTCTTCTCCTTATGAGGGCACGAGGCAGAGAAAGCCGGCGCCTTACGCAACACATCTGACATTTCCCCACGTTGTGTCCATGAAAAGACGCCAGTGCAGACAGACAGATGGGGGGGGTACTGTCGTGTTACTATGAATAAACACGTGTGTCCGGTGAGGCTGCGGTTTGGAGCTTTGGTTTGTTTTCCAATTTGAAAAGTGCTGAAAACAAACATTTCCTCCAGTTCTCAACACGAGGAGAAAGCAGCTGTTGGTGCTAGCTTCTCTCTACTCCCTAATGAGCTCGCTGGAGGAAAGTACTTATCTAAACAAATCTATGGAATTCCATCCTTCTTTTTATTTTGGAGGCAAAGCTGCAAATCCTATTGGTAGATTTTGGGCTTCTGTAATTAAGAAATGGGCCAATTAATCCTATAAAGCCTGCGTTTGGCAGGGGGTGGGGGGGCTGCAGGGGTCCAGCAGAAGGTGATTATGTAGCAAACAGTAGTGCTTTACTCCTAATGTGTTTTGCTATTTTCACAGCTTCCAACTTCAACACGCTGGCAAGGTTGCCGATACGGGACAAAAACTCTTGCAGGGTTTTTGTATCCCTGATGAAAATAAAGCCAAAGGGGGGTAAACTGCACCCCGCAATCACGGTTGGGGATGTTCCTCGGCTTTAAGGATTCATTCTGTTGACATCAAGGGAAGAAAATGCTAAACTAAACTGCTTAGCTTTTGTGTCAAAGCCTTTTGTTGTCCAACCACACTTCCATCCATCTTCTACCGCCCAGACTTCCCTCTCCCGCTGCTTCATCCAGTTCCTCCCGGCAGATCGCGAGGCGTTCCCGGGTCCTTGAACCCGAAAATGAAATAATTTGACCCAGAAGAACATCTGTGTTGTTCCTCCAGAGGACACGTCTTCAGGTTTTAGTCTTTCTTTTGTTTATCCACTCTGGAAGGATCAAGTTCTCATGGTGATCCAATTTGTGTGTTGGCATCCATGAGACGTTTAAGTGTCTGTGACAGGAGCAGGTTGTCGCCACGGTGACCCTGCTTTTTTACCACAATAAAATTATAAACATTTTAGCAGCATAGAGTTGAAATAGTCATATGAGAAAATAAGATAATTAAATATAGTTGTCATTTTTTGGGTTGGGGGGGTTACAGCTTTATCAGAATAAAGTGAATCAGAATAAATCAGAATAAAATGAAAAATATGGGAATTATGTAACGATATGATTTTTTTTTTTTTTAGAAAGGTAAAATGGTTGTAAAGCTTTATAGTAATAATCTTTCCAAATGCAAAGCTGATGGAATATATAGAGTATGACGTCTTAGTATATGTATACGTATATATGTATATATAAATATATACATAGGCAGCCCTGATGTAACGTATGGCCAGGAGTCAGCCAACAATGACTTTCTAAAAACACAGCATTGCATGGAAAATGGCGGATGTATGTGGGCAGGACGACGAGCATGACCTCTAAACATGGAGGGTCAGCAGGCAGGATGGGGGGAGGGGGGGATCGCAGGCCGGTATCACGCTGCAGAGACTGTGAAGGTAGCGTACAGCGACCCGGTGTCACCTTGTATTGATACGCTGTACTCAGGATAATAACGTCCCGGTGAAAGCTGCCCCCCTACGTCCTACGTTGTGGGAGCAAAACCATGTCATCTTCCTCAGCTTAGCACTCGTGGGCTGAAGGATTCAGGTGCCCCGTTCCATCCCAGAACGATCTGCAGGGAGGACGAAGAAGGGAAAACGGGTGAAGGCGCCGCACACATGACACCACTATGACCAATGGATGAGGAACGGGCAATCAATCACACGTGGCCATGGTAAAAGATCATTGACTGGACCGGTCACGTTGCTACACCGCCAACCAGGAGTGTCCCCACGTGGTCCACTCAGGGCCCATCATGACAAAGTCACAGACGTGTTAGCATTTGGCTCAGGCCCTCTTCAAACTATGTTAATACGGATATAAAACTCAAGCTAAACTAAATAAAGCTGTCATTTTTTGAAAGAAAAATGAGAAAATTAAATTAAATTAAAAGAAAATTATTATTGATTATAATTGAATTATTATATTATTATTATTGTATAATATTACAATAATATTGTTACAATATTATTATTATTAAATTAAATTAAAAGAAAATTATTATTGAATTATTATAATTACTTAAGAAGAAAGTTGAAATATTATTGGGAAAAAATACAAAAATGGGACAAAAGGAGCAAAGTTGAAACTCCTCATAATGGGCTAAATCATCTAAATCACCTAAATCATTAAGCTCAGATAATATAGAGTCGCATCCTTTCATCTTTGATCAGGTTTGAAGTAGAAACACCCCTCCATTCAATGAAACGAAAGCAAAAGCGACCGGAAAGTGTTTGCAACCAGTCGCAAGGCAAAGCATGACTGCCCTCTAGTGGACATCAGACAACCATGCAGCTTGTGTTTCTACGGTATTTGCTTTGCTGATCTGCTTTACAGATACGGAGGACTCCTTTTGTATTGTCAACATACGACAACATGGCTATATATATATGTGATACGTATATTTATACATGTATTTATATAATATACATGCATATCATGCATGATTGTATAATCGTGTGTGCATTAACACGTGAGTGAACTTGGCAAAGTGTGCTTACATGGCCCCGCCCACTCCTATACAGGAAGTGCTGTCTGTTCCAAAAGTTCCAAATAAACAATGTACGACAGGTGGTGTGTTATGAATAAAACGTACCTTCTGAATGACTCGGAGTGATTGGACCGGCATCAAACCTGGTAAGTAGCAGCTAACAGGTCTCAGGTCATGAAAAGACAAGAAGAAGCTAACAGGGCGACACCTTCCTCGTCTGGACAGGAGGACTTTGACTTGGACTTGGACATGAACATGGTGGCCATCGTCAGATGATGAAAGTGGTCTCATCCCGGATGTCGTGAAGAAGTGAAACCGGAGTTTCAGCTTTCATATCCTTTTTGTGTTGGGTCTTCATCATGCGACTCTTGTTCAATGTCGGGGAAACACGACTGACGTCTTCCGAGTGATCAGCAGTGATTCAGCCGAAACCATGAGCTCCTTAGACGGGAAAAAGCTGGTAAGATGAAGATGATTATTGATGATTATTGGAGATTGCATCATTGACCTTTACAGTGGATAGAATCACGAAGGGATGACTCCTTCAGGGATGACCCCTTCAGGGACTTGGTTATTCAGCTAACAGCTAACAGTGGCGTGCACATGGTGGCCCAAAGCTGTTTTCTTATTTTTTTTTAATAGGCCCACAAGTACATTCTAAAAACATTAAAAAACATATTCACATTGAAAAATGTTACAATATTACAATATTATTACAATATTGCAAATATTACAATATTCTGATAAAAGTTGTCATTTAACAAGTGTTACAATATTATTACAATATTATAAATATTACAATATTCTGATAAAAAGTTGTCATTTAACAATAAAAAGTTATGAGAATAGTTA
The DNA here is from genome assembly GCF_030265055.1 of Doryrhamphus excisus. Taxonomy (NCBI): domain Eukaryota; kingdom Metazoa; phylum Chordata; class Actinopteri; order Syngnathiformes; family Syngnathidae; genus Doryrhamphus; species Doryrhamphus excisus. The sequence continues at coordinate 14,221,646 of NC_080466.1, read as the reverse complement.
TGAGAATAATATCATACTTCTGAGGAAAAATTATATTTTAGAAGCATGAAGTAGAAAAATTAAAAACTATTCTATTTTCAAGTCATTGTATGTTTTTGTTGGGATGTCAGGTTGCAGAAAAAGTTAAAATGTTTTTTAAAAACAAAACAAAAAAACAGCTTAGCAATTTTACCAGAATAAACTTGTAACATTATGAGAAAAAGCGAGAATAAGAAGTAAATCCTAATCATGTGATCATCGTGATCTTCAAGAAATGAAATGTTGTCATCATGGATGCTGTTGACTTGGAGAGGATAAGCAGCACAGAAGATGGATGGATGGATGGATGGATTGGTGGGTGGGTGGGTGGGTGGGTTGATGAGTAGGTGGATGGATGGATGAGTGGATGGACAGGTGGATGATAGATGGATGGGTGGATGGATGGATGGTTGGATGGATGGTTGGGTGGATGGATGGGTGGGTGGATGGACAGGTGGATGATAGATAGATGGTTGGATGGTTGGGTGGGTGGATGGGTGGATGGATGGGTGGATGGACAGGTGGATGATAGATGGATGGGTAGATGGATGGATTGGTGGGTGGATGGGTGGATGGATAGATAGATGGGTGTGTGGATGGATGGGTGGATAAATCCTGCATGAGAATGCCATTCGTCTCGTGAGTTCAGTCCAAAACTTGGGAGCAGATTCCGAAAAAGAGCAGAGGCAAGGTCCTGTCAGGTAGAGGATCTTTGACAAGCGTTTCTGCACTTTGAAAATGTAAAACTATCCCTCACATCCCAAAAGTTTCTATTTCTATGGTTATCATCATTATTTCTCCTCTTTGCCATGAGCCTTCTATGGGGGCATCTTAAAATAAAAAAAGCCAAAAGTGAGGCACATTTTTCCATAAAACACGGACTGAACACCCAAAATTGCATCATTTTTGTGGGTTGAACTTTAAGGACTGAACATTTTGTTGGCAGTTCCTCCATCTTTTTTTCTTTGTTTCCCTTGGCGTCCCCAAGGCGATGCTCCTCTGCTGCTTCCTGATGGTCAGGTGCGGTCAGTCGAGCCAGAAGAAGACCTCCTGCCACATCCAAGGCAACAAGGCCGACTGCAGCCGCCTCAGCCTCACCGGCGTTCCCACAGACCTTCCGGGGAACATCACCAGTTTGGACATGTCCCACAACAGGCTGGACCTGATCCCACCCTCGTCCATGGCGCCCTACGCCGGCCTCCTCCACCTGGACGTCAGCTACAACAGCATCAGCAGGCTGGACGGGGGGCTGTGTCGGACTCTGCCCCTGCTGCAGACCCTCAACGTGGACCACAACCAAGTGTCCGTGATTGGGGAAGAGGATGTGAGAGCCTGCGGTAACCTGAGCAGGCTTCTCCTGTCCAGCAACAGACTGAAACTGAAAGGGGAACCCTTCTCTGGATTACAGGTACTCAGATCCACAATCTGGTGTCCTACATCTCCACCGTGTCTCCTCTCGCTTAAACCACATCATCTCCTCGTAACTCGCAGCGCCTGAAATTCCTGGATGTGTCAAAGAACAACTTGGTCTCGGCTCGGCTCGGCACCAAGCCTCAGTTGGAAGACCTGGAGGAGCTCAGTCTGGGATTCAACAAGTTCACCACTTTGGCCAAGGATGACTTTGCCTTCTTAAGCCGTTCCGACGCCCTCAAAGTCCTCAACCTTGCCTCCGCCTCCATCAAGACGGCAAGAAACGACATTACTGACAACTTCCTTCCAACACGTATCTGACACGATAAAGTATCCGTACACTAGCATCACGTAGGGAAGAACCCCTCCATTAGCGCTACCGAGATCCAATACCAGCGTCACGGACCTTTGAAACTGTCTCTTACCACCTATCAGCAAACAAAGCCAAAATCCAAAGCCAAAAATATCAGCAAAAGTAGCTAGAAGATCAGCAAAGCAAAAGAATCAGTGGAAGGAAGGTAGAAGAAAATCAGCAAACACAGCCAAAAGAACATCAGCATATATGTATGCAGATATATATATATATATATATATATATATATATATATATATATATATATATATATATATATATATATATATATATATATATATAGTATATACCTAAAATAATATCAGCAAACAAAGCCAGAAGATATATCTGCAAATGTAGCTAGAAGATCAGCAAAGCCAATGTAGCTAGAAGAAGATCAGCAAACCCAACTAAAAGAGCATCAGCAAAGGTATCTAGAAGATTAACATCCAACGTTGTGGTCTGCAGGTGGAGCCGGGCTCCTTCCAACCGATTTCCCGACTGCACACGTTGATCATGGACGGGAGCAACGTGGGCACCACGGTGGTCTCCAAGCTGTGCCTGGAGTTGTCCAGGACGTCCATCAAGAGCTTGTCCCTGCAGAAGATGAAGCTGGTCACTCTCACCAATGGCACCTTCAAAGGTCTGCGGCAAACCAACCTCAGCTTCCTGGATCTTTCCGGCAACGAGATGGGCAAGATTGAAAACGACTCGTTTCAGTGGACTCCAAAACTCCAAACTCTGGTTTTATCGGATAACAACATCAAGCACTTGACCGTGTCCACGTTTGAGGGGCTTCAGGGTTTGAAAAACCTGGTCTTGATCAAAGCTCTGGTGAAAAGTCACACCTCGTCCACGCCCATCATCGACAACTTCTCCTTCCGGCCACTGACAAGTCTGGAGAGGTTGTCTTTGCGGCGGTCTTCTGTACGGGAAATCACCCAACACACGTTCTCAGGCCTGGAGAGCCTGAAGCACCTCGATATGAGCTGGTGCAGTTATGCATCGCTAAAAAATATCGATAAAATGACACTGGTCTCACTTGGCGGCTCTCCTCTCTTGGAGCTCAACCTGACCGCAACGGGAATCGTCCAGATTCAATCCGGAGCCTTTTCCCATCTGAGGAACCTCACAAGAATCGCTCTGGATTTCAATTTCATCAAGCAAACCCTGACCGGGAAGGAGCTTGAAGGCCTGGACCAACTCCGAGAACTTAACATGTCCTTCAACCGCCAGACCATCGACCTGAACTCCATGTCGTTTGTTAGCGTACCCAACCTCAGGGTCCTGACGCTAGCAAAAAGCCTCACGGTCACGGCTCTCAACCTGGACCCGTCTCCCTTCAAGCCCCTGTCCAAGATCACCTACCTGGACCTGAGCAACAACAACATCGCCAACATCCGCGCCGATCTCTTGGACGGACTCGTCAACCTGAAGGTCCTCAAGCTGCAGCACAACAACCTGGCTAAACTGTGGAAGGCCGCAAACCTTGGTGGTCCTGTGCTTTACTTGAAAGGTCTGGAGAACTTGCTAAGTCTTCAGATGGACAGCAACGGCCTGGATGAGATCCCCGCACAGGCACTGGGAGGACTGGAGAACCTCCAGGAACTCAGCCTCAGCAACAATCTGCTCAACAACCTGAAGGACCCGGTCTTTGAAAGTCTGAAATCCCTGAAGGTTTTGTACCTCCACAAGAACCTGATCACAGCTGTAAGACCGGAAGTGTTCCGAACGCCGCTGAGGAACCTCAGCCTGCTCGTGATGGGCAGGAATCCCTTTGACTGCACCTGCGAGAGCATCCTGTGGTTTGTGACGTGGCTGAACAACACCAACACCACCGGCGTTCCGGGTCTCCGGGACCAGTACCTGTGCAACACCCCCATGGCGTACTTCAACCACTCGGTCCTGGAGTTCAAAGCCATCTTTTGCAAGGACATGACGCCCTTCCAGGCTCTTTTCATCCTGAGCAGCACCCTGGTGGTCCTGCTGACTGGGAGCGCCCTGCTGGTGCGCTTCCACGGCTGGAGATTCCGGTTTTATTGGAACATTCTCATCAATCGCGTACTGGGATTCAGCGACGCCGGGGTGGAAGAAGGCCGACAATTTGAATACGACGCCTACGTGGTCCATGCCGAGGAGGACAGCGGCTGGGTGGACCGAGTCGTCAAGTCTCTGGAAAGTGAGGGATGTAGATTTTGTCTGGACTATCGGGATTCGGTTCCAGGTATGTCCCAGCTGGAGTCCATCGTGGACAATATGAGAAATTCACGGAAAATCCTGTTTGTCGTCACCGAGAAACTTCTCTGTGACCCCTGGTGCAGCAGGTAAATCCCCCCGTTGACATATTTGTTCGATTCCCTCAGATCGGAATGCCGGCCTTCCATTGGAGATATTGGAAATCACGCTTTATCCGTCTTTCTCCCTGTCCTATGTTGTGTTTCACTGTGCAGGTTCAAGGCCCATCATGCCCTGCACCAGGTCATCGAAGCCAGCAGAGATTCCGTGATCCTGGTCTTCCTGCAGGACGTGCATGACTACAAGCTGTCCCGATCGCTCTTCCTCCGCAGGGGAATGTTGCGTCCACGCTGCGTCCTCCACTGGCCCGTGCAGAGGGAACGGGTGGCTGCCTTTCGCCAGAAGTTGCAGATCGCCCTCGGACTCACCAACCGGTTTCACAGTTGAGTCTTGAGTGCCGAAGGGCTGCACGGTGTTCTAGTGGTTAGCGTGTTGGCCACACAGTCAGGGGATCTAGGAGACCTCTGTGGGGTTTCCGTTTGGGTATCTCTTTGTGGAGTTTGCATGTTCTTCCCATGCATGCGTGGGTTTCCTCCAAGGATTCCGGTTTCCTCCCCCACTCCAAAAACATGCTAGCTTCATTGGCCACTCCAAATTTTCCATAGGTATGAATATGGGTGGGAATGCTTGGGAATGTTTGCCCAAAAAGTCAACATGGCTAGGCTCCGGCATAGGACCCGAGGAGAGTGGACCTTCCCAACCTTTGAAAAGTTTAGGCTAAGGTTTTTACAGAATACAATGAGGACCATTTTTCAGTTTTTTGTGTTAGCTTCCCAATTAGCATCATGAAGTCATCATACTGCTTCCACACAAGACGGATCAAGGAAAAATCCAAGTCAGTCTTGCGTGGACCTCGGATTGTGTCCCCCAGGAGTGAATGAATGTGTGACACTGTCATTTCTTTACTTGTACTTACATATACTTATATGTAAGATGTCAGTCATTTTCTATGTGAGATGCACAGATGGACAGCTTCATGCTGGCCAGTCACAGTGACATCTAGTGGCCATGCGGTCTTACTACGTCCGCTATTGTCATTTCAATAGTAAAATAAAGATGGTATTATTGGTATTATATTGGTATTATTGAGTGTAAAACTATTCCTGTTCATTGTGTAATACAAATATTCCAAAATGTTTGTTACTTATGTAAGTAATACATTAAACTGTAAGTAATGCTTACAAAGAATGTTTTTAATATACTAAATATTTGTTCCTCAATATCTCATTAACCATTCTACATTGTTTTTAAATTCATTATATGTATGTATGTACACAATATGGCATAATACATAAACATATGTAGCTTACAGCAAACATTCCAAAGTTTTATCATTTTTAAAACTAAATAGTATATAGTACTTCTACAGGAGGTTATTTATACAAATGTATAATCATGTCAAATTTAATTGGTAGTCAACCTGTATTTATTGATATTTAAAACCATTGTAACCATGTTGTAAAAACATGTATAGAATAATTTCATGTATATCAAAAACTGTATAGAAGCATTGCGATCGTAGAGATTATTTTTACCATTTATGCTGTTTTTTTTAACATATTTAAATATTTACATATTTTAAAAATATGTATGTTATTAATACAAATCCATAATGTAGTCCATAAGGTAGTCACTAAAATAGACGCTTTTACGAATAGTTTACAAAATTATAATCATTTTTTTCGTATATATTTTTTTACCTATAATCTCACAAAAATTGAATATATTACAACTTAGTAATAAACTAATGATACATCTTTAGTATTACGGTATATTAAGGTTTTTTAATGGTATAATTGTATTTACAGGATAATTGAAGCTGAGATGGAGCGTAATTGTATCTGTATGTGGACGATACCTTTATGTATATACAGTATAGTAGTATGTGTTACCCAGATACCTGTAAGTATGTATATACAGTATAGTAGTATGTGTTACCCAGATACCTGTATGTATGTATATACAGTATAGTATGTGTTACCCAGATACCTGTAAGTATGTATATACAGTATAGTAGTATGTGTTACCCAGATACCTGTATGTATGTATATACAGTATAGTATGTGTTACCCAGATACCTGTATGTATGTATATACAGTATAGTAGTATGTGATACCCAGATACCTGTATGTATGTATATACAGTATAGTAGTATGTGATACCCAGATACCTGTATGTATGTAGTATCTACAGTATAGTATGTGAACTAACTAAGTAACTGTGATTTCATGGACTATATGAGCGGTTAGTATAAAAAAGGTCAACTAGAAGATAAGCATGTCAACCAAGAGGCTCCTCCCACCAGCGTCCACACGAGCAGCCAACCTCCGACCCAGTACATAAGCCCGCCCCTCCCGCCGCAGTGTGACACCGTGAGCAAACATGGCAGTCCTGCCGGCGAGCGTGTCCACGCCTCTGCTGGGCCTGGGGGCCCTGCTGGTCCTGGTGGTCCTCACCTACCAGCGTCTGAGCAGCTACCTGCGCACGTGGATCCAGATGAAGCCCATCCCGGAGGTGGGGGGCACATACCCCTTTGTCGGCAACGCGCTGCAGTTCAAGACCAATGCGGGAGGTGAGAGGTCACCGCTTTTTGACGCCCCAAGGTTGCCTGTGAGGCAACAAGAGAACACGTCTTTTGCTTTGCAGATTTCTTCCGCCAAATTCATGAATACACGCAAGAGTTCTGTAACCAGCCGCTGCTAAAACTGTGGATCGGGACGGTGCCCTTCGTGGTTCTGTTCCACGCTGAGACGGTTGAGGTGCAGTACATTGGTTACTACCACATACGGTACAAAGTACACAGTATACACTAGCTGATGCATTTTTTTTTTGCAGCCAGTGGTGGCCAATCCTGTTCACATGGACAAATCCTACACGTACAGCTTCCTCCATCCTTGGCTGGGAACCGGTCTGCTCACCAGGTACGGAAACATCATAATATACCAAAGCACGGTACAACAATGCAGTACTACAATACAGGACCGGGGCAGGGGGGAGGACTGTCTTTGGATCTCGCCGTGCTGGGCCACGCTTGTAGGGTTGAAGTTGAAGGGTATTATATAAAGCTAAAGCAAATAGATAAAACTTGTATTTTGACCCTCTCTTATCGCTAAATGGAGCAAACAAATTAGAAAGCCTCTCCCTCCCCAAACTAGCAAAAATAATTCAAAAACTAAACATGATATGATAGAAATGAATACATGGCTGGATATTAGATAGAAATGTCAACATTTCATTGTGCGCAGACGTATTGGCGGCCGTTTATCAGGTTGTGTTCTAAATAACTTGAAAACTTTGAAATGCATTTGGACGAAATTTTCAGGAGTTGTCAGAAATTTGTCTTTTTTTTGGGTTGGGGGGGGATCACTATTTTAATCCAGGAATTTTGTTTTTGAAGGATTCTTTAAGATAGGACAAATTTTGCCACAGAGCACTTAGCCAGGGACATTTAGCCTTCCCAGAACCTTGCATTATCATGCTGGGTGTTAGCATGCTAACATTTGCAAAGTAGCATTTTAGTTGTTTTCGTGGTTAGACACTGAGTACATAAACACTTAGCAATATCATGCTAGGTGTTAGCATGCTTACATTTGCAAAGTAGCATTTTTCAGTCGTTTTGGTGGTGTTAGCATGCTTACACCTATCCATTTCCATAAGTGGACAATCTTGTGCTAGGTGTTAGCATGCTTAAGTTACAATGCAAGTGTACTAGCATTTTTTGCTATTTTCACGAATATGAAATTAAGCACTTTGCAATGTGACATTTTTAGCATTTTCAGAGATAGACACTTAGATAGACACTGTTTTGTTTTGCCAAAGCATTAACAACCGGAAGTTTGGTTCAATTTCTCCCAAATGCTCATTTGTCAACTTCTGATAGCACAGGTCCAAAGTGGCGTGAGCGCCGCAAGATGCTGACACCCACGTTCCACTTCACCATCCTGCAGGACTTCCTGGAAGTCATGAACGAGCAAGCCGAGGTCCTAGTGGGCAGGCTGGCCTCGCAGGCGGGGCGGGGCCCGTTCAACTGCTTCAGCTACGTGACGCTCTGCGCCCTGGACATCATCTGTGGTCAGTACACGTAGCCGCAAGAAGTCACAATTATCTCCTGTTGCTAGGCGGGATTTGTTGTGCCCCAGACAACAAAGAAAGGACAGGGAGAGTCGAAACACATAGAACACATGGAAAAAAAACAGAGGTCAAGTCACAATTATCTCTGTTGCTAGGCGGGATTTGTGGGGCAGAGGGCTTCACTGCCCCAGACAACAAAGAAAGGACAGGGAGAGTCGGCAGGAAAAGGAAGTTGGTCAGTTTTTAAAGTATGAACTCTGCCATGACGTGTGCAACGTTGGCGTGCCTTCCAGAAACGGCGATGGGGAGGAAAGTTTACGCCCAAAGCAACTCGGAGTCTGAGTACGTGAAGAGCGTGTACAAGTAAGTCGTTAGCTTAGCTCAACCTTTGACGCGTTGCGGCTCGGCCCAAAACGATCTCACGGTGTTTGGTCTTAGGATGAGTGACATCATCAGCCGCAGACAGAGGTCGCCCTGGTTTTGGCCCAACTTCTTCTACAAATACTTTGGCGAGGGCAAAGTCCACGACAGGACGCTCAGAACTCTGCAGTCCTTCACCTACGAGGTGAGTGCTAGCTGGGATCTGGATTTGGACAAGACCCCGTCCAGATCCTTGTTGATATCTAACACAGAGCGGCCATGTCAAAATGAAATATAAGCAAATCGGTCAGCGTTCCGCAGCCGATGGTGGAGCGGAGACACAACGGTTTTCCTTGTGAATTCCACTCAGGTGATCCGAGAGAGAGCAGAGGGTCTGAAGGACGAGAATGACCGAAAGAACGAGAAAGCGGCGTCCGGGATGAGGAAAAGACGAGCGTTTTTGGACATGCTCCTGCAGACCAAAGACGAGGACGGCAACTTGATGAGCCATCAGGACATCCAGGAGGAAGTGGACACCTTCATGTTTCGGGTTGGCGCCGTTGCTACGTGGATTATGCTTCTTGCCTTTTCGCTTTTTTGGCAAATTCATGTTTTTTTCCCAGTTGAGACAAACCTTTTCATCGTCCGTATCATCATCATCATACCACTAAGCTGCATTTCTAGTATTTTAATTCACTAATAATATAATATAATATAATATAATATAATATAATATTAATAATAATTTTATTTCAAAATAAAAAAACATATATTAAGGCAGGTTTGCTTTGAACGTCACACGAAATGATCAAATATTTAGGATTCATTTTTTTAAAACCTAAATAGTATTTTAATTCACTAATAATAATGATAATAATAATTTCTAATATAATATAATATAATTGTATTTTCTTTTATTTAATTTTAATAATAATTTTATTTCAAAATAAAAAACATGTATAAAGGCAGGTCTGCTTTGAACGCCACACGAAATGATTAAATATTTAGGATTAATTTTTTAAAACCTAAATAGTATTTTAATTCACTAATAATAATAATAATAATTTCTAATATAATATAATATAATTCAATTTTAATAATAATTTTATTTCAAAATAAAAAACATATATTAAAAAAATATTACAGTATAATCCATTCAACCTATTTCTATTAATGTTTCTAATATTTAGAAATGCAAGAAAAATAAACATCTATGTCTAAAAAATATTTAAAATATGTAATATAAAAATGGGAATATTAATGAAATAAATAAATAAAATAATAAATATAGAAAAAATTAAAAACATATATATATTTCATGTGGCTGAATAAGACATTAGAGAGAGCCGCTAGTGTGATGTAGTGTACTTCACTGTAGTGTACCTCCCCCAAGCACATCATATCATGTACTATCATACTTTGGATGAAATGGCCAGTTAGCATGTTGGGCGGTCTTAGCAAGCGTACAGTCAAAGCTCACAAAGGAAGTTAAACATGGCGTGTTGTTGTTGTTGTGGTGTTTTGGTGCTGCAGGGTCACGATACCACGGCGGCCGCCATGAACTGGGCCCTCCACCTGCTGGGCGCTCACCCCGACGTGCACGCCAAAGTTCAGCAAGAGCTTCAGGACGTGTTTGGTGAGAGAAAGGCACCGTCACTGACACCCCCCCACGCGTTCCCCTCTCTTAGTGCTTTTCTGCCCACAAGGCCTTTGGACTCATCTTTTGTTGCCGCTTTGAAGCAGAGGGAAGCTTATGGGGGGGGGGGGGGGGGGGGGGGGGATATCGCCGTGAAAATCCTCACCAAAAAAGATAATTGAATGCGCTCGACTCCGCCTTGATGCATTTAGCACGGCTTTGTAGGCAAATGTGTGATGACCTTCCTGGCGTGAGCGTTACCTATCCCAGCACCTCCAACGCCACATCACGCTTAGTAGGAGGCGTGGCGCTTCAACTCTCATCTACTTACCAGTCAGGACAAGTGGAGCAAAAGTCAAGAGGTGTTTTTTTATCTGCACACATAACGGCTTAACAGTCCCCCCCCCCTCCCTTGGTGTGGTGTACAAAGGTGCGTCGCAGCGAGCCGCCAGCATGGAGGACCTGAAGCAGCTGAAGTACTTGGAGTGTGTGGTCAAGGAATCCCTCAGGCTCTTCCCGTCCGTGCCCTTCTTCGCTCGCTGCCTCTGTGAAGACACCAACATCAGTAGGTTCACACGGCCGTTACTACAACTACAATCATCTTGGATCTTCTCAACTCAAAAGCCTAAAAATGCCAGAAGAAGAAATGGCAGTGAGACAAAAACATGAGTGGATTTACTGCAGAGATGCCTTCAGGTGAACTTGGTTGTCATCGGCTGATCAAAAGTTAGCAAAACAATATTGACAGCAGGAGGGAAGGATGGACGGATGCCAGTATTCCATGCAGGAAGCTGGTGGGAATGTGGCTCCAGGTGGTGGAGATGTCTTCATGGAGGGCAACCACTGCCTGGAGCTCATGTTTATCTTGCCGTTGTTACGCCCGCAAACGTAATAACCACCCACAAACGTAATCAAATTTGCCCACTGCAAACCTAATACTGAATTTCCTGCAATAACCTGCATTGTAATAGCTATTACGTTTAATAATAATTTTACTACATACATAAAAACGTATATTAAGGCAGGTCTGCTTTGAACGCCACACAAAATGATCAAATATTTAGGATTAATTTTTTACAACCTAAATAGTATTTTAATTCAATAATAATAATAATAATAATAATAATAATTTCCAATATAATATAATTTTAATAATAATTTTATTTCAAAATAAAAAACATATATTAAGGTAGGTCTGCCTTGAATGCCACACAAAATGATCAAATACTTGATCATTTAAAACCTAAATAGTGTTTTAATTCACTAATAATAATTTTATTTATTATTGCAGAAATTATTACATTTTGTTTGTGGGCATACATGCGCGTTTTAGTTACAGTATATTATTTTTATGTGTGATTTTGTGTGTATATGGGGAAGAAATAATCAAAACAAATAATAAAATATAATAATATTAATAATAATTTTATTAAAACAATTGCAATGATCACAATTATGTTATCTTTTTTAATTTAAAATAAATTATAATTTAATAATTAAAGATTCCTTTAATGTATTCAAATGACAATAATATTTAATAATTATAATTTGTGTGTGCAGACGGTTTCTACGTGCCCAAAGGCGCCAACGCCGTCATCATTACCTACGCCCTCCATCGAGACCCGAGATACTTCCCTGAACCCGAGGAGTTCCGTCCCGAGCGCTTCCTGCCCGAGAACTGCGTGGGCCGGCCTCCTTACGCGTACATCCCCTTCTCCGCGGGGATCCGCAACTGCATCGGTAAGAACTGCGGCGAGCGCGTCGGCGAAATCGCTGATCTCAGACGCCGCGCTTTGCCGTGCAGGTCAGCGGTTCGCACTGATGGAAGAGAAGGTGGTTCTGGCCTCCGTCCTACGCGAGTTCAACGTCAAAGCCTGCCAGCGGCGCGAGGAGCTGAGGCCGACGGGCGAGCTCATCCTGCGACCGGAAAGCGGAATCTGGATCGAACTGGAAAAACGGGTTCTGCTAGAACCGACTGTCATTTAAGTTTCTTTTCCTGGTCGTGCGTAGTCCTGGTTTTGTACGTTCTTGTTGTCCACGGACCACATGCACGGAGAAGTCCGTGCTAGGAGGAAGCCGCGGATGTGTTCTCCTGCGGTTCCTCAGGTTGAAACCGATGCAATTTTTCCGACAGGAAATGAATCATGAATCATTTTTCGAAATTGTTGGGACGGCTTTGTGTGTAGACGCTACGCTACAATATGACCGCCATTACCCGACACTCGACCAGCAGCCATCTTTACACTCGTAATTGTCAAATAGACGTCTTCCTGTGCAATGACATACCTGTATAGCCGATACCGCTAATGCTAACATATGCTAGCCGGTGGCGGCGTGCGTCGTCATCGTGATCCGTGTGCATCATCCCTTTACGATGGGTGTCCAAATGTGGCTTCCTGTCTTTTACAGCAGACGTTTTCCAGGACGTAGACAGGTCCAATCCATCCCAAAATTGATCTGGTGCCTTGAAATAAAATACATGACAATTTTTCCATTTTAATATCAATATAATACAAACATTTTTTAATAAATGTTTAATTTTTCAACAAAAAAACGTGTGAGAAGTGACATTCCGTGTCCCAAAAACCGTATTTGAACGGGTTGCCCAGGCATCCGCCCAGGTATCCGCCCAGGCATCCGCCCTTGACCGCCACCCAACACACAATGCACCGGACCCTTATGCTTGCCCCCATAGGTGGTGGGTCTACAAGGGGGAGATCCCGTCTGGCTTCTTCGGCCCCACAGGTGAAGGCCCGACCACCCCGGGCCCTGGCCCCAGGGTGAGGCCCCCGGTATCCCACATCCAGGCGTCATCATAAGGGTGTGACCCTTTACCTCCATGATGTATTTTTGTTTTTGAGGCTCCGTGTAGCGGAATGCAGCCGGGAAGGAAGTTCCCAAAATACTGGAATACTACATGTTATCCTGCATGGAGCGGATACTACAGTACACTTTGGATAAAATTGTAAATTTTAAGAAAAAAACCTTTAATAATAATTTAACCCCTTTTTTTCTCCTAAATTTCCGACTTTGGAAAGACTCCAAAGACTCACCAGGCCCCCGAAAACCATGTGATGACTTTTAAAGCTGAGCATCTGCCCACACGGGGGGTCGGGGGGGTGGTGGGGTGGTGGCAACCTCATTATCCCAGCCCCCCCCCGGTCCAATTCCAACACTCTCTGGCCTTAATAATAAATAATGCTTTTACTCGGCTCAGCTTGATGAGCGCTGCAAGAAGCCATTAGTCAGCCGGCAAATGGGGGGGGGGGGGTTAAACGGAGCGTTACATCCTACTTAGGAGCACATTTATTTTCGGGATGAAACAAAAAACCCACGCTAGTTAGCGCTAGCGCTGGGTGTTTGACATTGGAATGCCGGCTTAGCCTAAACGATCACCTTAGTGTTGGTTTTGGCGGCCATTTTATTTGGAGTCTTCCACTTCTTGTTTTAGTCGCATTTTAGTCATTTCTATATCTGACACTTTTAGTCAATTTAGTTTTACTGAAAAAAAAAAAAAATCTGGGAAATTTTGGGGGAAAAAAAATCTTCAATTTCAAGAATAAAATTGGAAATGTATGAGAAAAAAGTCGTAAATTTACAAGCATAAATTCATACATTTGTGAGAATAACGTCATAAATTTATGAGAAAAAAGTCCAACATATTAAGCAATACATTTACGTGATTTAAATTCATAAATTCATAAATTCTTCAAAAATATCAGAAATGTCCAAGAAAAAAGTAATACATTTACGTGAATAAATTCATAAATTCTTAGAGAATAACGTCAGAAATGTTCAAGAAAAAAGTCCTAAATTTGGATAAAATTGTACATTTTAAGAAAAAATAATTTAACCCCTTTTCCCCTAAATTTAAGACTTTTTTTCTTCTAAATTTCCGACTTTATTCTTAAAACCTCCCTTTTTTGTGTTCCAATATGGTGCTAAGGCTAATAGAAGAAACGTGCTGCATGCTAAGCTAGGATGCATTGCTACGTTTCATTTTAAACGTGTGATGGTCCGTCGCTCATCACGTTTTCGTCATGAAAAAAAAACAATTTTGTCATTGAGAAAAAACTTTTAAGATGCGTAGCAAAGCCTGCTTGTCCTCCTTGACTTGTCAAGTTCGCCTTCTGTCCCGACTCCCGAAGTGGCCATCGAGGTCAGCGGGATCAATGGTGACGAAGTAGTCATCACGCCATGACAAGGTTACAAATGAGCGCCATCCATAACGTGGCGGCATGATGAAGATGGCAGGCCTATAAGGGTCACGGCCGCACGCCCGACTGACGCCGCGTATGATGAATGACACGCGTTATTGTTTGAATTATTGAGCATACGCTAATCAATGGTCGGACGGGGCGGAGGTGGCCGGGCTATTAATAAGCGCCCAGACTTAACTCATCTCTGAAATCTCTAATTATGGACTACGTTACGCAACATACTTTGACAGAAGTTTTTTTGGGGGAGGAGCCCTCCACCCCAAATATTGCCAATTATCATTATTTGCTAATCATAAAAGTCCCCCGACATTATGTAATCAACAAGACATGACTTACTTTGACGTCATTCTTCTTGTCTTGTCTCGTCCGTGTACCGGCAGAATAAAGTTTTTCAGGGCGTACGTTCAAGCCTAATGGTTCTTGTAATGGTGCTCCTTCCCAGCAGGCATCAGTGAAATGATCACTGCAAGGCACAGAACTCCAGGTGGGCTTCATCCATTCATGAACTTGCTTCATCCATTTCTGCTTTTGGAAAAGAAAACAAAGTAACCGTATGACTGGGATATGATGAACATCCAGCAGCAACACAACATTTTGGCATGACTACTTTACTGAGCCAAGGCCACCATCTCGTACATCCTGAAGTGTTAGTTTCCTCTTCTCGACGTGAAATGTTCGCCCCCCCCACCACCCCGATGACGTCACTTCCAGAAATGAGGCTGGACTACATAGTATATATTAATAAATAGTACTATGTATATACATATAATACATAATTACTAACAATATAACATACTATGTAAGCAAAGTTCAGATGACTGAAGTTAGCATGCCAATCAAATTACATTGTGCTAATGTTGGACACAGTTTGACCCTGGAACAGATCATTGTTATTTCCATGATTTCTGATGAGAACCCCCCCCACTATGTTATCACAGGGAACATTTCAAAAGCACACACATCAATCTAACCTGCACGCACGCACGCACACGTGCACGCGCACGCCCTTGAGGCTTTGTGATTAAATTAAAATGGAATCACTTAGAGGCTGAAAATGATGATAGATTCCTCATCAGCACCCCCCCCCCACCCAAATTGATTCTTCTTTGGAAATGGTGATTGCTAACCCTGCTCAATCAGAGCACCCCCCCCCCCCCCCACATTATTAATTCAAGCACGTTCATGTGTAAGAGAACATGTGATCACGATAATAATAATAATGATAATTATAATAATACTGTAGTATTACTTTTAGTAGTTGCCTCTGATGTCCACAAGGAGGCAGCAATGTATGCTCTTATAACGCTGGTGTGTGTTTGTGTGTTTGTCTGTTTGTGTGTTTGTGTGTGTTTTGACCAGCATGACTAACACTTTCAATGTTTGGACTTCAGTTTGTGTTGCTGATAAAAACCTGATTTCATGAACTACTCACATCTTTAGCGTCATGAACGCATCATGTCAAGCCGGAGCCACGATAGCGTCCTCACACAGTCCCACCCAGACTGATCAGGTCTGCCTTTTAGGGGACTGGGGACCTCAATAATCTGGTTCCAGACCGGACCCCAAGTGAGAAAACCTATTTTTACAGTTTTCTACAGTTTTTCTGCCGAAACAGCAGCCGTTGCTATTATTATTATTGATAATATTTAAGGATGTCACGAATAGCATGTTAATGGAGGGAACTCATTTATTTCAATATTTATGCTCAAACATTTTGCATAATTAACACATGTGCAACCTATTCAAACAGGATATTCCTTTAGTGGAGAACTGATATTTTCCTGAAACATGCTTATGTTCTACTGCTGATGGTGAAAGACGGGAGTCTAGTCTTTCTTTGGGTAGGTTTATACGGCCATAGAACGCAATATTATATTATTAATATATTAATATTATTGTTATTATTCTGTGGGATCACCAAATGATCTCAAATGGCTGCTACTGCAGGGGTTGTCTTTTAAAAAATGACTTCATTTGATTAATATTACTAGTAATATTAAATAATTTTATTATTTTTTATTATTAGCAATTATATTTATATATTATTATTTATTATTTATTAGTATTAATATTATCATAATTATATTATTTTTATATTATTAATATATAATACATGATTATTAATATTGTTTTATAATATTAATATTAATATTGTTGTTATTGCGCCCGCTGTGAATGAATTCCAACCTGCAATAAAGCCTGTTATTGCTGTTGTCTCACTGAATGATGACTGACACCTAGTCACCAATATATATAATATATAGATTATTGCGTAATGACTAATATTTGTAGTTTATGTCATTTTTAACAGCCTAAATATGCATTTATTATTACTAATAATATGATGTCGTCAACCACAAAACAGCGATCAATAACAAATGAACTTTAAAAAAAACGGGGGGGGGGGGGGGGGGGGGTTAGAGGGAGCGATATTGGAACCCGGACAAAGCGAGGGATGAGTGGAATACTTGAAGCCGCCCCGCCCCATGCAGGGAAGTACAGTTTGTCATCATAACACAAAATAGGCTCCAGAAATCTGCTTTTTTTGGGGGGGGGTAATGGGGGCTGAGAAAAAAAACAAACATGATGCACACGCCGCTTGCAGTGTTTTGGTCGGTTGATTTACTTTGGCTCCTAAAGCGCTAAGCTACATTGCGTCCAAGTGCGTCAGCACGGCTGCTTAAGGGCACTAAGGGAAGGTGTCGCTCGGACAGCGTCGTACTTACGTCTGCACGCCGTGCTATCTCGCACTTTCTCGTCTGCCGCACGCACGCATGCATGCACGTCGGAGCGCTGAGTGGGATGGAAAGTGACAGCGCCTCGACCTGACTGAGCAACATGGCGGAGCATCATGACACGCCGCAGTCTCCCCGGGTTGCCGGCACAAAGATCCCGACAAAAGACCTCCGTGTGTGGCGGACTGGGCGGGGCTACAAAACCCTCCATGCGGCATCCTGTAAGGCAGCAAGACAAAAGGACCAGTCAATCAGGAGGTGTTTCGGCCTGAGCGCGGCTGCGGGCGACCGAGGCCTGGTTCTTCTCCAGTCAGTCATCTCACTGATAAATAGTTTGTGGGTCACAGCTCCATTTTTATTTGCCCCTAATCTCGTCGTTATACAGGAGCTCATTATACAGTATGACAACACAACTCATCTTTCAAAGAATACTTTAGGAACAACGCTAAATTCCTCACACAGCAACTTAAAATGTGTGACTGACAAATATACAAACATATAGAAATAGCAGTCCCACAACACTAAATACCAGTATGACAACACAAGTCATCTTTCAAAGAACACTTTAGAAACAACACTAAATTCCTCACACAGCAACTTAAAATATGTGACTGACAAATATACAAACATAGAGCAATAGCAGTTCCCACATTTTGTGTGAGCAGCAGCAGTCCTTGAACGCACCATCTTTTTCTACTATACTGTATTCGTACAATACAGTATTACACAATACATAATAAATACAGTACCCAAGTCTCGACAATATGCACTGGCATCAGTTTAGCGTTCAAAGCCCTACGAGCCACACTGAAGAAAAGCTGCACCGTGTCGACAAACACGTTTGGATTGTACATTGTTACTTTACCTGAGTTAGCGGTTAGCAGTTAGCAGGTACACAAAGAGCTGAGCTTGGGTCAAAATCATTTGCTGAAAGTGCTAATGAGTATGCAGAGGAATTAGCCGCTTCAACCTTTGAAACGACCTTCCGGGGGCTATTTTTATTACCCTGGCTTTTCGGTCATTTATCAACCCATTGTGTCCCCTAAATTAAAAAAAAAAAAAAAAAAAAAAAAAAAAAAAATTATATATATATATATATATATATATATATATATATATATATATATATATATTTGTAGTATTCTGCCCTCTAGAGCGTAAAGTAGCAAGTTTGGCGGTTAGCTAGTACGAAGCACAACAATCACCCAGCAGCTAAGCTAGCAACGTTTACCGTACAGCATGTTGTGTGAAAGTAAAACTTAAAAATAAACATTTGACGATGGAATTATTGAATTGACTGTACAGTAATGGTACAGTAATTGGGTGTAGACGTGATCACGATAAGTAGGATTGCTTAATTATATTTTATCGCATTATAAAACCTGTTTACTTCCGTCTGAATATGCTTTTTAACATTATGAGAGCCCTCTAGACAGGAAATAACAGCCCTATAGTCACCTTGTAAGGTAACATTACTGACACCAACACTGACATATTACTTCATTTTGCCATTTTGCAGCTTGATAATACTTCATTTAGGCCAAAAGTATGTAAACATTGCTAACATGCTAATAATTTTTGGCTAATAATAGACCAGACTCGATTATGCCGCTTAGCCTTACTATGCTGGAGCCTATCCCAGCTGTCTTGGGGCGAGAGGCGGGGTCCAGCCAATCCCAAAACATTCCCACCCACACTAGAGTGCTTAGCATAGCATTTTAGCATGTCTGCCAGTAATTATTTCAACAGAAGATGAACTGTCAAACATTTAACAGGTTCAGGGGAGAAAATCGATGGTTTTAAATGTTTGAACTATCGAGTTTGCTGCTGACAAACAGTACGTGACAACAAGAGTGGAAAGTAAAAATGGGGGGGGGGGGTTAGAATTGTGTTTGAGCGCCTTCGGGGACCGGGACGTTGGCGGCCAAGTTGCAAACGCCTCGCCCTGCTTTGGGAGGACAAGTGTCGTCCTTTTCAGGCTAAATCAGCCGTCCAGCTGAGAGCAGGTAACTTTGGCAGCGCTTGTCCTCCCCCCCACCACCCCATCCGTCATTAGTTCCCGCCAAGGACACACAAAGTGTCTGTGCTTGTTCTGTTCTTCCGCCTGCCCCCGTTTGCTTTCCTTCTGTAGGCCGGCCTACTTTGTCTCGGGCCGCTTCTCTGGCTCCATGTCACCTCGTCCAGGCCGCCATTAAAAAGTGTAAAAATGTTTATCTCCCTCAACCCCAAGATGAGCGGCGGGTGCTGATGCCATCTTTATCCAGGAATATGGCCGCCGGGTGATGGCTTTACTCATTTTTCAAAGAACACTTTGGGAACAACACTAAATTCCTCACACAGCGACTTAAAATGTGTGACTGACAAATATACAAACATATAGCAATAGCAGTCCCACAACACTAAATTCCTCACACAGCAACTTAAAATGTGTGACTGACAAATATACAAACATATAGCAATAGTAGCAATGAGTAGAAACGCTCAACAAGAACATCACAGCAACACTTGAACGGAATCAAACACGTACAACAGATGCTTCCACAAGGAGACCCGAGTATTTCCCCGAGTATCCACACGGAAAACTAGTATTCCATGGTTTCAGCCAATTCTGGGTGTCCCGAGACGTGGGAACATCGGAATGTGACGGCTTGTCGTTTCCGTGGAGACAACCCAAGCGCTGATTGACATCGCCGTGAAAGCCACATTTAATTCACGAGCAACCTACTGCACTCGCCCTCAATCCGTGGCCTTTTATTGTGGCCCGCCTAGGGCACACATGAGATGGATGGACTAAAGTGTTCATTTGGGAGAAATATGCTTTTGTGGAAGTCGCAAATGTTTCACGTCTGATGGGAGCAAAATGGAAAACGCTGTTCGCTCCTCGCTCTTCGCTCTTCGCTCTTCGCGTAGTGCCAAGGTGACCTTGGGGCAGGTGCACGCCGTCACGTATTTCTTCCTTCAGGGATTATGCAGCCTGGTTGAAATGCGAGCTGGGTGAAAGAGTTTCTGATGCAGCAAATGGGATCCAAATGTCATCAATGACAGACAGCAGGATGGGACTCATCTTCTGGGTGGACGGATCCATGCAGATATGCACCAAACTCTGGCCCGGGGGCCAAATCCGGCCCACACTACGGTTTCATCTGGCCCGCGGAACTGTTTGGAAAACTGCATTGACGTCAGTCACCATTCTTCTTGAATGTGCTTTTTGGTGAAAATCAGGTGTCTCGACTGAAACCACCCTATGTTCGACTGCCCAGTTACAAAGACCCCAAAAGGCTAAAAACAAACTTTTTGTCTGATGAAGAAAGAGAGCCTAAATGATCTTGACATAGTGGAAATGTTTATGTAGTCCTAAAACTCAATATTCTGTGGGTCTGGAAAGGTCAGCAAAAATGGCCCCAAACTCTGGCCCGTGGGCCAAATTTGGTCCACACTACAGTTTCATCCGGCCTGCGGAACTGTTTGGAAAACAGCATCACCGTTGTTCTTGACTGTTTTTTGGTGAAAATCAGGTGTCTCGACTGAAACCACCCTGTGTTCGACTACCCAGTTATAAAGACCCAAAAAGGCTAAAACCAAACTTTTTTTCTGATGAAGAAAGAGAGCCTAAATGTTCTTGACGTAGTTGAAATGTGCATGTAGTCCTAAAAGTCAATATTCTGTGAGTCTGGAAAGGTCAGCAAAAATGGCCCAAAACTCTGGCCCGTGGGCCAAATCTGGCCCACACTACGGTTTCATCCAACTGAAAAGAGCAGATCGTGATGATGTGAACTATTACACCATCTGTAGAAAACAACACCTAAAAAAGGCACAAGTGATGATTGGAACGGCAGCAAAGCATGCTGGGTAAAGTGGACAGATTCAAACCCGTGGCTGTTTGTGTTGGTATAAAACACGGCAGCTTGAGGCTGACATGGAGAGAATATATCCGCAGACTAATGTCCAGTTCGTCAGTCGGCTTGGAGTATTGGCTTCCGGCATGGGTGCTAACGCAGCAGCAGTTTTATCTGAATGAAGAGCACCCGCCCTTTTCCAGAAAGCTTCTATCAGATCTTTCCCACGTGGATTACCCGAGCAAAAAGCCATCGCTGTGTGTCAGGTTAGCAGTCTGAGGTTTTGTCAATGAGGAGAAACCCGAGCGCGCGGCATCACGGCGTCCCCTGATGGTTCCCGCTCAATGCCGGAAATTCCCGGGAGAGGCCTGACGTCAGAGGATGATCTCCCTTTATGATGTGTGAAAGCCGCTCCTTCAAACGAGGAGACATAATCAGCGGCGGCTCGGCACGTACGCACAAGTGGGTCAGAATTAGAATACCGTCAGCCCAGTGGACTTGCCCACTCGTCATTAGCGATGCAGCCTCCGTGCGCTAGCACGCAAACACCCCCCGTGCCCCCAATTCCGACGCTCCGACGACTGCAGTGGGATTTCAAAATAACATCAAAAAAACATCTAAACAGGCTTAATGAGAGGCCGGAAAATACTCCCAAGGAAGTGGAAATCCCGTATGAATGTGAATGACGGGGCACATGATGAAACGCTTACCCCATTCTTTAAACTGGCGCTGCGGGAAACAAATCTGCTAACTTGCGATGGCGCTCCCCGTGTGCTAACTCACCGACCAAACAATCCAATATCCCACGCCCGCTATGGTGGCCCATTCAGAATAAAAACAACAATGTGCCTTAAAATAATATGCTAAAAGGGAACAACAAAAAAAGCCAAAATAAATTAATTTTTAAAAATATAATTATTAGTATTATTTAATTTATTAATCATTTAAATATCGAGGAAAATATATTTTTTAAAAAGTGGTAATATTTTCAGAAACCAACAAAACAAATTAAATTATGGAAATAACGTCATATTGTGATGAAAAAAAATATTGACTGCTTTTTTTTTCTACCTAAGTATGCATTTTTGGCCTTGTGTGATTTATACTCCAGTGCGACTTATGTTTTTTTTTTCTACCTAAGTATGCATTTTTGGCCTTGTGCAACTTATACTCCAGTGCGACTTATGTATGTTTTTTTCTACCTAACTATGCATTTTTGACCTTGTGCGACTTATACTTCTGTGCGACTTATGTATGTTTTCTTTCTACCTAAGTATGCATTTTTGGCCTTGTGCGACTTATACTCCTGTGCGACTTATGTATGTTTTTTTCTACCTAAGTATGCATTTTTGGCCTTGTGCGACTTATACTCCTGTGCGACTTATGTATGTTTTTTTCTACCTAAGTATGCATTTTTGGCCTTGTGCGACTTATACTCCAGTGTGACTTATGTATGTTTTTTTTCTACCTAATTATGCATTTTTGGCCTTGTGCGACTTATACTCCAGTGCGACTTATGTATGTTTTTTTCTACCTAAGTATGCATTTTTGGCCTTGTGCGACTTATACTCCAGTGCGACTTATGTATGTTTTTTTTCTACCCAAGCATGCATTTTTGGCCTTGTGTGACTTATACTCCGGAGCGACTTGTAGTCCAGAAAATACGGTATTCAAGAAAAGGCTGGCAGCTGATTGGTCCAAATGTTCATCATGTCCTGTTCACTCTGGGATTTGGTACATTCCCCTTCCAGGTGGTGTAAATGTAATTAGTTTATGATTAGTTTAGTTTTAATCTAATTAGGTGTTGGGAACTTCTCAGCCCCCATCGGTCACAGTCGTAAGGTTTGTCAGCATCTGGCCAGACGCGATACTGCAGTGTACATGTTTGATGCCGCTCACGGAGGAAGGAGGAATTCCCAGATCCTTTTTGTTCCTATGAACAACACAACGGTGCTCCTATGACGGCATCAGGACGCAAATGTTTCATTTAAGATGGAAATATTTTGCAAAAAGCCGCCTTTGAGGTTCCATCCGTGCCAAAACAATGGGTGAATTAATCTTGGGAGAGGGGGGGGGGTGAAACCCAAGATCAGGATTAAAAACGCAGCCTCTAATTGTGGCGGCAAAGCAACTGCAATCAGCAAGGTGTGCGCAACAACAAGAGGAGAAATCTAATCAGGAAATAACATATGGCGGCGTCAGACCAACGTACACAAAACATCAAAACTAATGCGGCCAAATGAGAGCGATACGCCTTGACGCGCATTAATCACCGGAAAAAATCAGCAAAATTGGATTTTATGAGCATCGAGGGCACACGGCGAGGTCGGCGTGAGACACGCTGGGAATGTGAAAGCGACACGGGAAGAAAGCGAGGATGAGACTCGGCCTCGATGAGCGTACGTTACGTGGAGTCGGGACCTCGGAGAATTAGCTTTTCATTCCGGTTATTCACAGCGTCTCGGACGTATTTGACCCACTGCTCGTTTGGTTAGTACTTCCTGTGCTGCTCATTCGCCAGACGTCGAGAAACAAAAAGACAACAAACTTCACAACGTGTCCATTTTCAGGCAAATCTTGCTATTTTTGGTGTTTTTCCACTAAAATAGATGAAATAGACAAGTGGATCCACTGTATAAAGGTGTGTAAACTTCATGTGTGCTAACTTCATTAGCTTCCTTGTCTCCTTGTCACATCTCCCCGTCCTTTCGCTGCTGTGTGTGGCAGCAGAACCGAGGAAACGCCATGCAGAGTCTTCGTGTTTTAGCTCAGAAATGCTCCAAAAAACACTGACATCAACAGCTGTGGCTGTAGGCAACCTCCCGATGGCCATAGATTGCCTTTGACGTGTGATGTGTGGTCAGCCACCAGCAGCTTTTATGGCCTTGTGCGACTTATACTCCAGTGCGACTTATATATGCTTTTTTCTACCTAATTATGCATTTTTGGCCTTGTGCGACTTATACTCCAGTGCGACTTATGTATGCTTTTTTCTACCTAAGTATGCATTTTTGGCCTTGTGCGACTTATACTCCAGTGCGACTTATGTATGTTTTTTTCCACCTAATTATGCATTTTTGGCCTTGTGCGACTTATACTCCAGTGCGACTTATGTATGCTTTTTTCTACCTAAGTATGCATTTTTGGCCTTGTGCGACTTATACTCCTGTGCGACTTATGTATGTTTTTTTCTACCTAATTATGCATTTTTGGCCTTGTGCGACTTATACTCCAGTGCGACTTATGTATGCTTTTTTCTACCTAATTAGGCATTTTTGGCCTGCATTTTTTAATCTAGCTCTGCATGCGCTTTAACCATGAAAACACTTTGCTCCTTCCAACAACGGTTGTGTTGACGTACTTAACTCCACAAAGTTGGTCATGGAAAGGTGGTCATTTTTGCGGAACCAAAAAAAGTCAGTGTTTAACGTCAGTCAGGTAGACATTCCAACATTCCAACTACATTTATAGTTCCCCCTTAAAAAGAAATGTGACCCTTTCGTCTTCCTCATGCACTCCAAGTGATGATGAAAAATGTTCCCATTTGGGAAAGCAGAGCAATTATCCCCGTGTTTGAAGGAGCTATCATTCCAGCATTTGGGGTCCTGATTTGGTTTTGTCATCTGGCACAAATAAAGCTCGGAGAGAGCAGCAAACAGCAGTTTTGGGCGCCGCTCGTAGGTCGCAATTAGTATTGTCACTTAATGTGATTAATGCTTGGCGGCGTGAAGGGGAAATGACCTTGAAAGCAAATTGATCCGATGAGACCTTTTGCCAGAAACCAACAGCAAAGGTGTCTTTTTTTTCCACGGGACGTTCTCTTTAACTTGGCCCGACTCCAGGTTTGAATATTCATGGACGGGCTGTGGCGGTCACATCATGAATTTGCCATGATGGTTATTATATGGCTGGGGTGTTAATAAGGATGTTCTACTGACTATTATCCAGCTTTGTTGTCTTCCCATCATTTGCCCTTTTGTGTCAAGACGCTAGATCGGATCAGACAAGTGGAGATGGAATGAGCTTAGGATCATTTAGTCGGGTTTATTGCAGTGTTGCACTTGTGTGTGTTTTTATGTTCGCTGGTGCTGATTACGATATTCGGGAGTACAGATACAAACCACCGCCAGTCAAACAACCCTAACTGTCCACGGTGAAAATGTCAACGTCAAACATGGCCGATTTGTCCGTTCCCGTTTGTTCCACCGCGCCGTAAAGCGTGGCCGACTTTTGGCATCCGAAGGAATCAACAAAATCGTCGCCTTGCCTCCAGCAGAAGAAGCAGCTGGGTCACAACGTGACGTGACTCAATTGAGCGAAAAACGCTGGGTAGGGTCAACTCCTTCACCTGCCACGGAACTTCTGAAATACCAGGGAATCACCAAATCCAGCAGATTCTGGAAGAGCCATAAAGCTATGTGAGCTGGTTATTGTGTGTAGCTCTCTACAGGAGTCCACAACTCAATACAAAGGGCCCCAAAAAAGTCTATGTTCTAAAAGTTCTCTATTTCATCTCCAAATGTTTCTCCCTTATTTTCTCCTGGAAGACTCAAATCTTAGCTTGAATCAGGGTAAACATCCTCTGTCTCCTACGCCACCATTTTTGCTGACCTGAGTGAAAAATTGACCGATGTAGAACATAATTACAAACAATAAATATTATAAACAATAAAGAATATTATATTAGAGAATATTATAGTATACCACAAACAATATAGTATACTACAAACATTATAGTATACTACAAACAGTATAGTATATTACAAACAGTATAGTATACTACAAACAGTATAGTATATTACAAACAGTATAGTATACTACAAACAATATAGTATACTACAAGCAATATAATATATTACAAGCAATATAATATATTACAAGCAATATAGTACACTACAAACAATATAGTACACTACAAACAATATAGTACACTACAAACATTATAGTACACTACAAACAATATAGTATACTACAAACAATATAGTATACTACAAATATAAATATAGTATACTACAGAAAACCTCGGATATATCGGATTCAATTGTTCCCACTGGTTTTGTCCGATATAAGCGAAATCCGTTATATGCGTATACCGGAAAATGTCCGTTTTACGCATATATCGGGTTTATATCCGGTATATGCGTAAATCGGATTTTATCCGTTATAAAAAGGCACTTCCTTGACTATTTCCAATGTACCTGGACTGGGCAATGAAAAGAGACGTAAGGTAATGAGAATTTAACTTTATTGGACTCTGAGCATAACAAATTGTTAATTAAGCTAGGCCCTGTTACACCCGTCAGGCCTACGTTATTTCCAATAGTGAGGCTAAGATCTCATTCACTGCTGTGCTAGTATTATTGACGTCACTCACTTTTATATTTGTCCTAAATCTGGAGCCAGGAGAAAGACAATAGCCAGTGACATCAACAATATTAGCATAACGATGCGGCCATCCGATATATGCAAAGGAAATTTAATGGAAATGCATTGGAACGGGACTGGAGATTTTGTCCGAAATAGGCGAAATCCGTTATAAAAAATCTGATATATGCAATGAATTTTTATTGGAAATGCATTACAGAAAATCGGTTCTTTTTTATCTGTCCGTTGTGAGCGAATTTCCGATATATCCGAGTCCGATATATCCGAGGTTTACTGTACAAACAATATAGTATATTACAAACAATATAGTATACTACAAACCACATAGTATACTACAAATATAATATAGTACAACATACAGTATGTAAGCTGCTAAGTTGCCAAGTAATGTCAGGGAGCTTTAAGAACTTCAGGAAGCCAGGAAGTTATTCTTATTCCAAAATGGTCTCCTGAAGACCTCCTGCACGGACCTCTTTTAACCTTGGTGAAGCTTGGACTTTGCCCCCCCCCCCCCCCCGCTAATGATTGGCCCCTTTGCCTCTTTGAAAGGCAACCCTGTGCCCTGGAAATGCTAATGACCCGCTACTCCCAGCCCTGGAACTATTTCATATGCAGCCTCATCCTTCCTGCCTGTTGCTGCCGCTGCTCCTCATCCCTTTTCTTTGGACTCCGTGGGATCACTGGGGGCCCAGGGAGGGGATGACGGTCAAGGCGGGGGGGCGCCAGATAAGGCACTGACTCGGAGAGGCTTCCGCTGCCTCGGGGTCACTGGGGGTACTTATCAGTTTTAGTCCACAGCCATCCTCAGATTGCACAACCCTTTCATGACCAATAATACCTCATTACACGGCTCACTATGGATGCTAAAAACCTCCACTCTAGGGAAAACCCGCCTCTGGAGATGCCACACATGACAAGGAATCATCTGGGTCATTCCCACAATTCGGTTCCATTTGCATCCTCATGACGTATTCCATGCTGGATTTTGCTGAAAGGGAATCTATCATGCTCATTTTGGGGCCCGAGTTGTGGACTCCTATAGAGCAGCTACACACAATAACCCGCAAAGCATTCTAGATCTTCAATCTGCACCTATTCAGCTGCATTTATTTGGATTTTATGGTGGTCGAGTGGTTAGCGCGCAGACCCGAGTTCAATTCCACCCTCAGCCATCTCTGTGTGGAGTTTGCATGTTCTCCCCGTGCATGCGTGGGTTTTCTCCGGGTACTCCGGTTTCCTCCCACACTCCAAAAACATGCTAGGTTAATTAGCCACTCCAAATTGTCCATAGGTATGAATGTGAGTGTGAATGGTTGTTTGTCTATATGTGCCCTGTGATTGGCTGGCCACCAGTCCAGGGTGGACCCTGCCTCTCGCCCCAAGACAGCTGGGATAGACTCCAGCACCCCTCGCGACCCTCGTGAGCATAAGTGGTAGAAAAAAAATGAATGAATGAATGGACCAAACGGTCTGTTTTAATGTATTCCATCCAAGGCCCGCCTCCAGACACGCCCACTCTGCCGTGGTTGGTTGGTCACACTCCCGAGTGCTTAGAAAGATTTCCAGTTTGTGCCGCTAGCTTCAAACCCAACTTCATAGGAGTTCATAAATGGTATAAGAGTTGATAATAAAGGTAATTTATCTTATTTAATGTCCTCTTTTGCCATCCAGCCATGTGTTGGATACCCAATCCCATCGGGAAGTAGAGACCAGACAGTCCCAAGTTTCTTGAGAAGAGAGGTCATCAGTGTCATTTTAATGGCCCGCCATCTTGGATCGGACTTGAGTTGAATGAGCACGAGAAGATCTGCCTGTCCTGGCTGCTCAGTACAAAAGGCATTGAAATGCAACACTGAACTTGACCTGCTCTTCACTAACGAGAATGTCGCCCAATGGAGCGCTGACCTCCGCCAGGGACAAAGTATCGGAGTCAGCTTGGATAAAGCGTCTGAGTTTGGATTTGGAATGAGAGACGCACGCCGTTAGCGGTGCGTTCACTGTCACGTCATCTTCATTAGTCTCAGAGTTGGACAGCCTCAGGCCCTGAGATAGGTGTTTGGGTGCCCCTGGGGGGGCTCCTTGACCAGGCACGGGAGGTACGGAGGGGCCGACATGATGGATCACCAATTCCCCCTCCTGCATCTCAGACGCTGTCGCGGCTGTCGGGGCTGTCGGGGCTGTCGGGGCTGTCGGGTGTGGCGGCCAATGAGATGAGACGCTGTGCAGTCAACTCTTCCCGATGAGACGCCGTTCTCCTCGTGTGGCGCTTGGATATGACACACGCCACGCACGGCTAGGTCTGCTGGCTGGGAGCAGACCATACAGCCGCGCTGTCACAAGATCTCACGAGATTCAAATGTGACAAGATTTCTCGTGGGCACGGGGCCTTAATGGTAATGGTAATAATAATGGTAATGGAAAATGGTAATGGTAATGATAATGGTTTAATTTCATTTGAACATGCATCAGATTCCAATTGAGTGCATCCCATAATCAGTTCCCAGTTCCACATGTCCAAAAGGAGTAGGAAGAAGCAAAGCTTATTAAATCCTACCCCTCCATCTGGTACTTTTACAATCACTAACTGTTACATTTGTTCACTTCCTGCTTTCCTAATATAGTTTAAGTTGTTTTTTTATCTTTATTTTATAAAATGTTTGTAAAAATGTTTTTTCTTTATTTATTTTTTATTTTCTTTTTTTATTTTCTTTTATTCATTTATTTTACTGTTACATTTGTTCACTTCCTGCTTTCCTAATATAATTTAAGTTGTTTTTTTAACTTTATTTTATAAAATATTTGTAAAAATGTTTTTTTAATGTAATTTTATTATTTTTTTTTCGTTTCTTTTATTCATTTATTTTACTGTTACATTTGTTCACTTCCTGCTTTCCCAATATAGTTTAAGGTTGGTTTTTTTTTTACTTTATTTTTTATTTTAATTTGCCTGGAGAAGCGTTTGTTTACTTTAGCTGAGAGGTGTCACCTCGATGGCGTCAACTCGTGGGTTTTATCGGTTAAATCGCCGTGTCCCACGATTGTTAGCCATTGTTAGCGCCCCCATGCCAGCTGTTTTTCTCTCTTTAGAACACACAGAGAAAAGGAAATAAATATGTTTCCTGTTTCACATGAGGATTACGGAAGGATGACGGGTAAAATACCCCCAAAGTGCATTTATCCCGTAAGTAAAGTTGTCAAACGGCCCCCCGAAACGGCTGAGTGTCGACCCCCCAATCGGGCACGGTGTCACGCTCTCATCCTTTTTTATCCTCTCCCACTCGGCTCACAGAGACGCCGGTTGAACGGCGAAAAAGACACGGCGGCGGCCTTCCACTCCATTTAACACTCACCATTGTTCACGTGAGTGTCAACCACCCCCGAGGCGACGCTGGCATTTATATGGCCGCTCTAATTAGGGAGTCGTTAGCGTGCCGCGGGGAGCAGGCGGAACAAGACGCGGTGTAGCCCAGCCCCTATTTCTCAATTAGCCAGCTTGTCAAAAGAAACATTTGGAGAGGGTGATAAGTTAATTAAGCGCCAACGCGCTACCTTGGCGGACGCAAATACTTCACTCCCGCTAATGTGTTCCCGCCGTAAATGCTGCTAATTGAACAACGCCGTGCTTAAGCTAGTGCTTGATGGGCTCCGGATGCGCCGACGTAGCATTTGTCTTTCACACTTTGGCGTAAGAACGTTTACCGTCAATCTGGGATGAATTTGCTAAATTGCAAGTTTATTGCAGTACGACCTCCATAGTGGGGTACACAGGATGCGGAACAAAAAAAACCTGAATTCGAGGAGCTGGAAGCAGAGCGAACCCTTTTGGCTGTTTGGAGGCGTGGACGAGGGAATCAAACATCATCCAGCTAATTTTGAACGAAACGAACCGGAACCAAACGAAACGAAAAAAACCGGAACCAAACGAACCGGAACCAAACGGACCCAAACCAAACAAAACAAAACGGACCCAAACCAAATGAAACAAAACGGACCCAAACTAAACGAAATAAAGCGGACCCAAACCAAACCAAACCAAACCAAACCAAACCAAACCAAACAAAATGAAACGAAACCAAACCAAAATAGAATAAAATAAATCCAGGGTGTACCCCGCCTCTTGCCCAAAGACAGCTGGGATAGGCTCCAGCAACCCGCTTGTGAGGAAAAGCGGTAGAAAATGAATGAATGAATAAAATAAAATATTAGGAAAGTAGGAAGTGAACAAATGTAAGAGTTAGTGATTGTAAAAGTACCAGATGGAGGGGTAGGATTTAATAAGCTTTGCTTCTTCCTACTCCTTTTGGACATGTGGAACTGGGAACTGATTATGGGATGCACATAGGAATCTGATGAATCTGAAATAAAACCATTACCATTACCATTAATATTAATATACAAGGTATTTACGCAAAGTTGATGAATGATGTCAGGGAGCCTTTAAGTTTATGTAGTAGTAGTGGCAAATATAACATTAGCATCAAAAACCGCTAACAAAGCCAAGTCGGCCATCCCGTCCGAAGCCACTGTGTGGACTTCCCGCGTACTTAATGGAAGACGCCCCCCACCCCCATCCTCTCGCTCCTCCCCACTCTGGACGACCTTCACCCCCCCCCCCCCCCCCCCCCCGGGCCGGTCTCTGCTGGCTATCACTGTAATTGCAAGTCATGGCCGCTGTCACCTTCCCCACGGCGACTCGCCGTTTGCCATCAGCGAAAACCCCCCCGGTGCCGTCTAAGCCGACCGTGTAAGCTCCGCCCACGGCGTGATCGATAGGTCACACTTGACAGAAGTCCCCGCATCCTCCGCCTCGCCGCATCGTCTTCTTGTTCTTCAGCTTTGGCTCCAAACAAGCAAATGTCTTCTTTTCTTTGCGGTGGGGTTATTTGTCTTGACGCGTCTTCTCTTGCGTCCCTGGCCCACTTTCCATTTCTTCTAGGATGGACCTTGTAGCTATTATCCTCCACATGTTCCTTTGTTTGGACCTCCTTTGGTCCCCTCTTGTTCCAAATGGCTTCTCTCATTCTTCACTAGACAAGAGCTTGAGTGAGGAATTCTGAGGCAGCTTTGCTGGACAAAAAAAAAAATCAATGATGGGAATGGGCTTCACTCTTCAACCATGGAAAGTTCTCTTCATTCCAGCAACTCAAGTTTGTTTAGCTGGAGCAAAGGTAGCTCTGGATTGAGCTCCGCATTTCCCAGCACTTGAGATCTTCATTCAGGTCCGGTATCTGCAATCCGGTATCTGCTATCCGGTATCTGCTAGCCGGAATCTGCTAGCATCTGACGACCAGGCAGGCCAGGAACCACACCTTGGCATCCGTCTTCAACAAACGCACATTTTTGGAATTTTTGGAATGACCGTGACCCAGACAGGGTCAACAATCAACACGTGTCTGTGATAGAAGGGGGAGGGATCGACCTTGGTCAAGGTCAGTGCCTTAGATTGTTCGGGTTAGTGCGAGTAGCCACATTCTGAAAGACTCGGCTACTCTGTCCGTTCTTGGAGAGCTGATAGCTTCTCCAAGATGTTTTCCTTGTTGGGACTCCTGTTTGGGAATTGTTGTTGGGGCACGTCGGAATGCTTTCCCTGCCTTCCCATTTTCCTACTACATCAGGGTGGTGTCTAACCCAATAGCAACAGATCTGTTATCCAAGTTCCGCATGGCCAGACGTCTTCCATGTCCTCAACGGAAAGAATCGACACAGGTTGAAAGTTCTTGTCAGGGCATTCCCAAGCTTCTCGTACAGAAGATCTGTTAATTGTGTGGAGAGACCAGTTGATCAATTGATGACTTCCAATCGGAGAGCGATGCGAAGAGAGGCTCTTAAAGGTAGCATTTTCGGAGCGTCAGTGAAGGGTCTGGCGACAAACGAGAGTCGTGGAAATACGTCCATGGTGTTGGAACAGCATTGCTGCTGACGTGTTTGGCTCAGAATAAACTTAGTAAACATCGTGTGACTCTGAGGGGACGCTATGGGGGCTCCTTAGCCGTCGCCATCACCGAGAGAGATGTGGCTTGACGCCCATGTGTTAATGACGACGACCTGATTGGTTCCGTCGTGCTGCCATTCTTAAAGCTGTCCAGCTGTTTCTTACTTTGAGGTAAAAGTACTCACGTGTGGCCTGGACCGCCAACTGTTTCCTTGTACCGTACTATAAAGTACACAGTATGAAGTATACACACCAGGCTGTACAGTCCAATTCACATTGCTGCACTGTATGTGTATGCTGTAGGCCCCGCCTCCCCCCTGCAGAGACACAGCCACTGTATGACTGACAAGAGGTCTCACTCCAGCACTACAAATATCACTACAGAGCCCCGTCACCACCGATGGCAATATTAATAGACAAATTCTAGAATTCTATTTCAGAATAAAAGCATGAGATCAAAACACTGAAATGTTTTTCATGAAGGACATTTGTTTCTGCCGTAAACATTCCATATCACACGGCCCTAAAATGATGTCAACTAGAAAGCCAAAGTTATCCGCATCTGCAAGTGGTCAGTGGGACCCGTTAAATTAGCACGATGCCATGTGTTGAAAAAGAAATAAGAACTGACTGCTGACACAGCGTGGGAAGAAGATGAATCCCGCCCCCCGCCGCGCCACGCTGCCCATACGTTTGGCAAGCGTGCGCGTGACAGAGGGACTCAAAGACATAAGCTGAAAATAATTGAGAGGAGTTAAAAGTCCTGGTGGAGGTAGAGCGTATTTACAGCAGATGGTTAAAAAAGAGCCTTGATAGCTTCCCAAAGTAGGTCACCACATCCTCAAGAGACAGACACAAGGAAGCAGGTGGGATGGGATGGGAGGGAAAGATTGGAATCCGAGGATATCAGTCGGATGCGGCTGTGATGGATGAGAAGTCCAACAAGAGCAAAGTTTGGCCTCGGCTTTGGCATCGGGATTTTTCTGCATTTGGTGGAGCTATTTGTTAGCGACGTGACGCCGGCGCCGGGCCGGGATAAACAAGTGGAAGAATAAACAAGAAGAGACAAATTGGATCACACTCCCGCACCCTGACACCGGGAAGTTCAAATTGGAGGATTCCTGCTCACAAACAAATGGGAAATGAGATTTTTTTTTTTTTACCCACTCGCTCCTCGTAGGGAACCTTGGAGATCGTGTCTAGATCCACGTCAGGCAGTAAGAAGTAACGTCAACCACACTTCATTCCAAAGGTGAGCCTCAAAGAAGAAAACCAAAATATTGATAAATAAATATAATCACTTGAAAAAATAAATAAAAGCTTAATATAAATATATAAATAAAAATATAAATATTTATTATATATTAATTAATTAATTATAATATATAATATATTATTAATATTATATATAAATATAAATAAAATATAAATAAATAATATAAATAAATATTTATATAAAAACTAAATAAACTTAATAATATATATTTCTGCAAAAAATAAAATTCTTTTCTACGTCTGGAGGGCAGTATTAATGTTAAAAAATGTATTTGGAAGGTATATTACATATTTATATTTATATATCATAATACCATAATTCCACATGACTGAAGCCCGTGTTCAGTATTTAGTCGGTATTACAGTATTTGAGAAAAAAAACATTACCAGCATTACCGCCACCTACTGGCCCCACTTGGCATATTATTATATTATTGAAAATAATAATTAATATTATTTTCAATCAAAAGCAACCACATGCAGAAATGTGATGATAACCATAGAAATGGAATCAGCAGCACAACTTGATGCTAAGATGCGAATGCAACTAAGATGCTCCTAAAAAATACTTAATGACAATAAAATCGGACTTTTACCACCTTAAGTACACTTAGGATGTACCACGCTGTAAACGTCCTGTGGAAAGTACTTCAAACAGCTCTCTGAAAACTCAACTGGTGTCAGAAGCGGGATCGTTAGTTAGTAGTTAGTAGCGAGGAGGCTTATTATCTTTCCTTGCATCGCAGCTCATTAGACGGTGCAGGCGTACCTAATGATGTGACCAGGTGAGCCTCTCAGCCCACACAGGTGTAGCATGGAGAACCTCGTCATTGATTAGAGACCATTTTAACACCCCCCCACCCCCCCCCCACACACACAGGCGGCATTAAGACAAGGCGTGACCCGTGTACTTTCAGTACGTGGGAGCTTATTGAAGACGTGGCGCTAGCGTCTTTTTTTGGGGGGGGTGGGTGGGTGTTTCTTTCTCTTCGAGCCGCAGTGATGTCATTTCACTCAGGAGACCGATATCAACGCAGACGCACGGCAAGAGGAAACGGTTCTCACGCCTCGGCCTTTCAGATCACTAATCCTCGTCTGACAGCGCTAAGACGGAGCCTAGCCTAGCCCTCGTGTGTAGGAGGAGGAGGAGGAGGATGGTCCGCTGGATGACCTTCATGACGCTTCGTCTCCTACTTCACTTAAAGCTTGGACTGAAAAAGTCACATGTACTTTTATTATATTTATTATAATCACTGAAATATTCAGCAAAAATAAATACCAAAGCTGCGTCTTCAGGAAAAAAAATAAAAAAGCTAATTTAAAATAAATTAAAAATTAATAAAAAAAATTAATACTTGTAAAAAAGCATATCCCTAATTGTAACCTTTTGATCAATAAGCTGGTGAACCGTGTTATTACTTATAATTACAACTTCTGTTATAATTATAGGCTATAACTCTTATTATTTCGTGATTTATTATTTCTGCCTTCATAATAATACAAATAATATATGTTTATTATGCTATTATTTTTGCTGTAATGGTTTATTTATAAAACATTTAGTTGTTTTTTTATGAATTTGATGATGATAAAGTACTGTAATGTGTCTGTAATGACAGTAACCTTGTCTGTCCTCTAAGTGGCCATTTTTAATGTGCATCATCTTTCATTGAACTTTACATTACAAAAATCCATGCCCCCCCCCTGGCCAAATACATCCAAATACACCCCACCCCACCCAAGAAAAAGCTTAGCGGAAGAGTGTGGTTGGCTCCTGCATGGCGAGGCTGCTCGCCATCGTGGTTTGTTTCCTCACGGCAACCATCGGCCTGCGGAGATGAACGGCGGAATTAACACCCAGAGCCGTGCAAGCGGGAAAAGAAGCGCACCCCCCCTCAGGGTGAGAAAATGCTCATTAAGGAGCTGATTATCTCGAGGAGTAAATCCAAGAAGTTTGCTCCTCCGCTTTCTGGGACGTTGCACGAGACACTTTATTAGGTACACCTAATGATCTCCTTCCCTTCCAAAGCCGGTAATGACCACTTTTGATTGACAGGTCAGCCCCACTTGGGCCTCAATGCCAAAAATAGAAATACGACAAAGTAATCCTCTAGCATCCACTTTTATCCAGAAGAACACAAACTCCGTAGGTCAAAATATCCAATATTTCAACTAAGGATGGACTATTGATGATATTGATTACTGGTCCATCAAGGTTCCTCCCCTCAAAAAAGGAGGTCCAAATGAGACTCGGAGTAGAACCACTGCTCCTCCGCATCAAGAGGAGCCAGATGAGGTGGCTCGGCCGTTTGGTCAGCATCCCTGGGGGGTGTCCAAGGCACGTATAACCGGCAGGAGGCCTCAGGGGAAGACCCAACTCAGGACCTGGAGAGGGTGTCTCCCATCTGGCCTGGGGAGGCCTCGGGCAGCCAGGAGCTGGACGAGGTAGCCGGGAGAACAAAGTCTGGGGTTCCCTGCCTTTGCTGTTGCTCCCGAGATCTGACCCCTGAGAAGGAAGGAAGGAAGGAGGGAAGGAAGGAAGGAGGGAAGGAAGGAAGGAGGGAAGGAAGGAGGGAAGGAAGGAAGGAGGGAAGGAGGGAAGGAGGGAAGGAAGGAAGGAAGGAGGGAAGGAAGGAAGGAAGGAAGGAAGGAAGGAAGGAAGGAAGGAAGGAAGGAAGGAAGGAAGGGAGGGAGGGAGGGAGGGAGGGAGGAAGGATGGATGGATGGATGGATGGAACCAGGATGGATGGAAGGATGGAACCAGGATGGATGGATGGATGGAACCAGGATGGAACCAGGATGGAACCAGGATGGATGGAACGAACGAACCAGTTTTAAAAAAATACAGTTTCAGGGCACCCGGACCGCGGTTTCAGTCTGGATGAGAGGCCGAAAGGACAAAATACTTTGCTGTTTTGCCCCCGTGGAATTGGTGGCTGGCGGTGCTTCTCAAAGGGGGCACGCCGAGGTGTCGGGCGCGTTCATCTTGGAAGCTTCCCCTGAAGATGAAATGTAAATGGGGGGGCAAAGCAGGGACACGGAAGTTACTTTTGGCGTCCTACAGCAGACATCTTGCCTGGAGTCCTGACTCCCCCCCCCCCCGGGGAGGCACGTTGAAATGAAATGTTCCAAGGCTATCAGCGGAAGGACACTTTGGGCTAATAGGAGTCGTGGGTAAAACAAACGAGTGGGGTCAAAAAGCAGAGGTGGCACAATGAGGCTAAGAGGAAGGGGTGGGTGGGATGAAGCATTCTGGGTCAGACAGCAGAGGAGGATTAATTTAATACACTCTAACGGGATAACAGCAGGGGCTTGTGGGTAAGCGGCAGAGAAGGAGACAGGACACTTAAAAAAAATGGAGGTAAAATGAAGCCGTGGTGAGTGACACGGCAGCTCATTAACTCCACTCAACACGGCAACGTCCGTACGCTAATCCTCTGTCGCCGCCGCCGCCGCACATCCGTCCTTTTAGCATTCCGCCGATGTCAAGGTCGAGCAGCTGAGGTTGCCTTTTGACTGAATGGCCCCTCCCCGCGGCGATGTCAATCAAACGCCAGCAAAGGGAGGCGTAGAGGCCACGGGACGAGGCGAGGCTCTAGCCTCTTAATGGCCCGATTAATAATAAATCTCCCGGCTAATTAGCACCGCTCCAACTAATGAGATAGCTGCCTTGCCTTTTCCTAATGAGCCTGTTCTAGCTGCGCTAGCTAGCTGCTAGAGTCGGCTGCAAATGACATCTGCGTGTCACATGTGTCTGAATACTATTCACTCTTTTAACATTAGAGCCCTGTAGACATGAAATAGCACCCCTATAGTCACCTTTACACTCCTATTAGCCAATAACAACAATAATTCTGTACAGTCTTTTCGGGAAAACGCAGAACACATTGGTGAGACTGTTTTCCAACTGGTCTGGGAACACCTCGGAATCTGTTAGGAGGAGCTGGACAAATCTGTATATCTTGTGTATATCTTGATGGTCCTAATTGTTGATATTGTTGCTGCCACCTCTTCCATTAAAGATACCTTTTAAAAGCCTCTCCAGAGGCCAATGACTAATAAATCATATTAACGTTTGCATTAGGTAACGCTCCCCTACATCCAGCAGATGGCGGAGTCTACAACTACGTCACAGTAGTAGCAGTAAATTGAAAGATTACGGAAAAAAAGACGTTTTAAAGTCGTAATAGCATTTAAAAAATTGTAATTTGGGGAAAATTCAGTTGCTGAAAAAGTAAAAATATTATGTCAATAAAATCATCATTACAAGAAGGAAATTGACCAGGAGAAAGTAAATGAAAAAGGTGAATACACACCCCACCAGATATTGAAAAAGCTGCAATGTTATGAGAATGAAGTCGAAATATTAATAATCATGTCAGTCGGGAATAAAGTCACAATATTATGGATATAAAATCATAATATCATGAAAAGAATAAAATTGAAATATGCAAGCTCTGCCTTTTCCCAGCGGCTCCATCTTCTGGATGTGGCGGGCCACTGCCCGACCCGCCAAAATAAAAGACACTTCTTATAATAACATCCTTGAAATCCCACAACACTTATATTTTATTCATTGAAGGATTGATTTGATATTCAGTCACCGCATGTAACGCACATTGATCTCGGAGGACAATTGAAAAATCCTCATATAATCCTCATAAGTGCACTCGGGCCAGGAATGGAAGCCAAATGTGCTTTGGGATCCACGTTAGCGCAACGTATGCACAAA
Source organism: Doryrhamphus excisus (assembly GCF_030265055.1). Classification (NCBI taxonomy): domain Eukaryota; kingdom Metazoa; phylum Chordata; class Actinopteri; order Syngnathiformes; family Syngnathidae; genus Doryrhamphus; species Doryrhamphus excisus. The sequence goes on along the minus strand of NC_080466.1, from coordinate 14,183,389 downwards.
CACGTATTGACCACTCAAGGGCATCCTGTCAGGACTCCATCCAGACGAGGTGCTTAGACAGAGCCTGGCAGCCATGATATGTCGTATGGCCGCGTATCGCTGGACGGTGTCAGCCATTTCTTTCAAAGATTTGAGGCATAAAAGTGTCAATTATTCATGCATGAGCGACACTTACGTGAGCGATTGAGGACGCTGCGTGATTTAATGCTTCTACTCCTGAAGCGCTGCACATTCAATGATGGGAATGTGGCAAAGCATATGCATCGCTACTGTGCTGCACATGCTATTATTTTTCTAACCAATCCACCCCATGGTGGCGCTGTTATTAAAGACCCTAAGCAAAGGAGTCAAACTCAACTCTACATGCAGGAAGCTGGCACGTTCCGAGGAAAAAAGGAGCCACGCTTAACTTCACCATCACCCACCAGCACATTGCCTCATGCCGGCAAGGAAAAAAGGAGCCCAGCTTAAGTACACCACTGTCCACTAGCACATCACGTCATGCCGGCAAGGAAAAAAGGAGCACAGCTTAACTCCACTACTGTCCAATAGCACATCACGTCATGCTGGCAAGGAAAAAGGGAGCCCAGCTTAAGTCCACCACTGTCCAGCAATCATTGATTCAGTATATTTACATAATTAGAACTGTATTTGAAAACTATATCCAAACATTGTTTTTAACCAAAGCGAACTATTTTTCCTTTTCCTGTCATTCCCTTAATGAGCAACCTGTACTAACATTTTTTTTTAAAATCCATAGGAGTCAGCGCCTCACCAGCCGTGAACCTCACAGCCCGCCACCGCCGGAAGCGCTGCACTCAAACAGTTGAAACTTTGCCAAAACATGCACCCCCACTCACTGTGTTGCCCGTGCTATTATTTTCCAGATAAAAGGGTTACCACAAAATACAGTCCCCACCCCCACGGGGTGTCCTACTTGGGAAGCGGTGGCGTTTTAAGTGTGTGTCGCTACAATAAGGAAAATCAAACATTTGTTGGTCTAATGCAACACTTGTGCAAGCTGCACGTCAAGACCGTTTGACATTTTGTTTTCCTTCAGGATATTCCGATAAAATTGTCGGCAAATAGCGAAGATAAGGCATGAAAGGCGGGACTGGCGTTTGACCTTTGTGGCGCCACTCGCACAAACCAATGAAGGATGTGAAACATTCGCTGTCAGCAGGCGCTGGGGTGCATGTGACGTTTATTGACGTGCTTACCTTACACTTTCCTGCAGCGTGTCCTTGCACAGACCGCCATGCTTTCAAAAAAAAAAGCAGCTAGCATGCACTCGCCGCCGTCTGTCACTCTCTCTCCTCCACTCTGACATTGCTTCGCCGACTCCCAGCATCGATAACTTTGAAGGGGATAAGTGGTCGTTATGAGTGTCATAGCGTGAAGTGCAGCATGAACCACGAGGGTGAATGTGGGGGAGGGGGTTGGGGGAACAGAGGGGATACGCCACATAAAAGCGCTACATGGATGTGGAAGGACGAGAGAACGGCCGTGCTGCGTTCACACGCTGCCCTTGACTTTGCACAATGTGCGGAAGATCAGCGACTTCTATTCTCATTGAGCCTGAGATTAGTGCAGGAGCGTTCTTTGTTTGGCTCACCGTCAGAGACATGGCCGCCGATGTGGCTGCTGGTTCTAAATATGATGTAGCATTTAGAACCCTTGGTTAGCATCGTCCATTCCAATCCAAGCCATTCCAGAAGGTCCAACTCAAACCAAAACGTATTCTAACCTCTGTATTTAACTCTAAGATCTGAATTTACCAGTTGATCTACGTTCCTACCCTCACCTACAGTCATGAGCTTTGGGTTGGCACCAAAAGGACAAGATGACGGGTACAAGCGGATGAAATCCATAGGGTGGCTGGGCTCTCCCTTCCAGGTAAGGAGAAACACGGTTGTCCAGGAAAAATTCAGAATTGAACTTCTGTTCCTCCACATTGAGTGGCGCCTACCTGGGACGCCCCCCTCGGAAAAGCGATGGAAGATGTCTGACCAGTAGGAGGACTCGGAGAAGACCCAGTTGAGTCACATGTGTCTGAATACTACTCACTCTTTTAACATTAGAGCCCCGTGGACATGAAATAGCACCCCTATAGTCACCTTTACACTAATTTTATTATTAGCCAATAATAGGCATCAGAGAAAAATATTAATTTTATTAAAATAATAACACATACTTGTTCCTTTTCTGTACAGTACTTCCTGCAGTAGTAGTAGGTACTTCCTGTTTCATCGATGTCAAATCACTGACACCTAGAGACCAGTGTAGAGCACTACACTTTCACACATTCTCCCTTGTATTTGGATTCAACCTGAAGCCAAACTTTGGGCCCAAAATGGCTCCAAATTCATTTTTTTATGTCGGCCATCTTGGAACAGTGTTGTTTGCCAGAACCTGGTGGACTAGTTATTATGCAAAGTCCACCATCCAATAATAATAATCATAATAATGTGTATTGCGGCCGTACAGCCAAACAGAATTGAAACAGAAAATTGCAGTCCAAAATGTCTGCCAGCTCAGTTCAATAATGCTGGCCATCTCGGTACCATTTTGGTTAGTTATTATTATTATTATTATTTTATATGGTCATTTTTTTTTCAAGACCAATTTTATTCATGTTTGAGTTGTACATATAGATGGCATTGGCTACACCATGGGGCTCTTGTACTTCAACACTAGAGCTTCATCGTGTCCTGGTTTGGATGTTTTTCATTCCAATTTCGCTGGAATTCCAAGTCAATGGACAGCAGGAATATGGTCAATGGACTGGTGGGAAGTGGACATTTGCATGAATGCAACCTCATGTTGATGGCAAAGCAATCGTGTCGTGGCGCTTGGTTCCAAATGACTTGACTTTGAAGCCGCCATTATGACTATTTGTTCCATCTCACACCTCGGCAGACCCGCATCCCCGGTCACAGTCGGGGATCACTTTAGCTAAAATGTTTGCCATTTTAAAAAGGCCTTTGATTGGAGCAATCAGCCGCGCTCGCCGTATGCAAATGAACCCCGGCTGATGTTTGATGCGGGGAGCGGCCGCCCGGAGATATGCCAGCAACAATCTGCAGCTGCTCTCCGCTGACTTTGTGACAGCTCCAGTCGGTCGGTGAGCGAGGGCAGGAAGGCCGCCAGACTGGCACCGCTAGATCCACAAGCGCCTAATCGGAGCTGGACCAGACTGTTGCTTCAGTGGGGGGGACACGTTTCAAAGCTCACTGGCGAGAAATAAACCGAGGCGGAGATGCGGCTTGGAAAAAAATATCTGCATACTATTTGCACAACATATTCATTTAGACGGTCACTTTCTAACCATGTTTTAACATCATTAGATTTCCTATGGGTGGACCTGACCATTTAGGGTTACCTTTACCCATCCATGGGTGATCTGTGTAACTGTAACTATAATAGCTATAGTCCCAAGGAAATCTACGATATCCATAATAAAACACTAAGTTAGCAGAAACATCCGGAAGAGCAACGTGATGTTGACGTCTGCCCTATGTTGTCCAAACTAACCTGACGTTTAAACACAGGACCTCTGTCCTGAAGCCAGCTGGGGACCGGGGGTCCAAAGACATCCCCGTCACCCTGTAGCCAAACATCAAATGTGCACAAGTGTTGTGTTTCATAACCAATTGGCTACACTGAAAATTCCCAGAGGAACAGAGTGCTTGTTTTTGCCCCGAGGCCTGCTGGTGGATTTCCTCAAAAAAAAGAACCACCCGTCACGGCTGCTGACGTGTCCAAAGCGAGCGTCCCTCGTCTCCACGAGTCTGCTGACACGGTATCATCGGGAAAATGACATGTGACTCATTAGCAGACTGGAAGTTCATGTGGTTTATTAGCGCAATTAGCATGTTTTACTACTCTCGTAATGTTAATTAGGAAGCAAAGAGCGTCTCCGCAGAGGGGGTCCGCTTGGTGTAATTAACGGTTTTATGCTGCGCTTTTTGGATCTGAAAATCAGTCGACATCTTTTAAAATGTCACTGGGTAGATGGCAGACCTCCGCCAAGGCCAAACAACACTTGATGCTGGTCCTCTACGGTCCTGCCAGGGGCGGTGATGCACATTACGCCATCTGCTGGATCTGGTGGCTCATGGCTTGATCACGGCACCATCCGATCGCGAGAACCAGGTGAATCAGGTATGCAAACCGAGCAGAGTGAATTTTCAAGGTAAACTAAAGAATACGCTAACCGGGGCGTACGCTAACCGGGGCGTACGCTAACCAAGCTTCCTCTGTATTAGTTTATAAATAACTTATTCTTCAGCGAATTCACTGCCACATATTTTTTGTCTGTGCTACAAAAAGGGCATTATTTTTGGTCATATTACAAGCTTATTCTCCTAGGATTTCGACTCCTTAAAATACAATTTGTTTTTCATGTATTTTGACTTTATTCTCTTTATAAAAAAAACTTTTTTTCAACTATTTTCTTGTGAATTTGGTTCTTGTAGTTTTTGACCATTTTTTTTTACTATTCCCATTATATTTTGACTTAATTCTCATAACATTATAACTTGAAAAAATGAAACCTCTACTTGTTGCTTTATTTGTTTCTCACAATTTAAAAAAATACCGTCCTCTGCCTTTTTGTTAATATTCGTTAATATATACATTTCATTCTTGCAAAATTGCTGTTGTTTTTTTGTTGTAAAATTCTCCTCATAATACAAATTGTTTTTCATGTATATTGACTTTATTGACTCCTAAAAAACATTTTTTCCAACTATCTTCTTGTGAATTTTCTACTTGTAGTTTTTGACTATTTTTTTTTACTATTGCCATAATATTTTGACTTTATTGTCATAACATTATAAATTGGCAAAATGACACCTCTACTTGTTGCTTTGTTTGTTTCTCACAATGTTATGAGTTTAAAATAAACATATTCTGCCTTACTACCTTACTAAAATGATGTTATTTTTCTCAGTTATTCTCACCAATTTTCAACATTTTTTGTTAAGACAAACATTTTTAATTCTTGCAAAATTGCTGTTTTTTTGGTTGTAAAATTCTATCTTTAGAAAGTGTTCAATTCAAATTGACATGATTTGAAATATAAGTATACAATGAAATGTTCCTGCTGAGTAAATGTCTGAATGATGTAGAAGAAGACACTTTTAAAGGTGACATGACGCCTGGGTAGAAATACATCAAAGTGTTCCAACACCAAAACGTCCTTTTTGCATTCATAAATGTATGAAAATAGACTGACAGTCATACGTGAGTTTAGTTAGCCAGTGGCTGATACAGCAGCTACAACCTCCAAGTTGTGGACATAGTTAGCGTAGTTAGTGTCCTGATGACACAACGCTGCTGTCTAAAATAGCACATTTGTCAAGCCTCACGGGTAGTTGCACATTACTTACAGACACGAGAGAAAGTATTTGGAACTGCTTTCAACTTGTGCACTAAACTGCATCAGAAACTCAACCACTAGGTGTCGCCAAGAAACAACCACCACCCAATTTGAACTTAAAGGCAGCACACGTTAAATCATATCCATATATTCATGTCGCAGGGCCAACCAAACTATGACAAAAAGCGCAAGTTCTACTCCAGAATATACGGCAACACTCCCTCCTCGCTGTTAGGCTTTCACAGCCTTGTCGGCTGGCCCGCTAAGTGCCTCATCTCCTCCGCATAAATCTTCCTCCTGACTAGAAGAAGTCCGTCTAATTTCCCCGGCTGAAGTCGACATCTGCTCCGTGGAAGAACGGCGTTTCCTCGCCTCGCTCGTCTACCTTGTAATGAAATGTATTGTGTCTGTGGGCGGCGGTACATCGGCCGCCGCACAGGGGTGCTTAACCGGGAGAAAATTGACTTCTCCTATTCATTAATTCTTTAATTAAATTGCAATAACGTTGCAGTATATCACTTGCGCTCGCTCTCTCCAGTCGCTGCGGCTTGTAATTAAAAAAAAAACACCACTGACTATTACCTGCTCTGCTAAGAGCTTTGTGTGTGTGTGTGTGCGCGCACCCCGTGTCATGACAATTATAGCTGCCTAATGGAATTTAATAAAATACACCACATAGATTACCTTTACTGCCCCCGTAGGAGGGGAGGGAGGAGGATTTCGGTTGGAAGAGTGTTCACTTTTTCACTCTTTCCTCCAAGCCTGCTCAGCAGCGTGTATTTACTCAAGCGCAGAGAGTAGTAAGCAACGCACTGATTTAGCTGAGAAAAAGCACTTTGCTACTTGGGGCAGCAGACTGACGGATAGAGCTTTATTTTTAAGATGTGTAGCAAAGCCTGCTTTTATATCCAGCGAGGGGCAGGTCAGAGGTGGTATCACGTCCATAAGGACGGAGGTTGTTCTTTCACGACATGACCAAAAGCTGCAGGTTCAAACCAAGCCTCTTCTCTCCAAAATAAAGCAAGCCAGCAAGCAAGCGAGGGAGATGATAGAGTTTTGTCCTGCTTGGTGCTCATTACCAGGCTCCAGGGACGTAGAAGTGTAGGAACATCATTAAAAGGTCACTTCTGCATAATAGGGATCTTGTACATTCATGGGCTCATAGGACCACAACCATGCCAGCTAAAGTGCTAACATGACACCAGCCGTCTGCATTCGGCCGCCCATCCAAGGTGGGGTCAGGGGGCAGTAGCACAAGCAGAGGAACCAAGACCTCCCTCTACCCAAGGCGTTCCCAGGCCAGTTGAGAGAGTTTGGCTACGCTCACACTGCAGGGTATGATGCCCAATTTGGACATTTGGTTCACATCCGATTTTTGGATGTGGACGTTCACATTAGCTGCAGATGCCACGCCAATACGCCTGTCCATCTCCCGTTCTATCATTCCCATCCTTCCATCTCCCGTTCCATCCTGCCCATCTCCATCTCCTGTTCCATCCTTCCATCTCCTGTTCCATCCTTCCCATCTCCATGTCCCGTTCAATCCTTCCCATCCTTCCATCTCCCGTTCCATCCTTCCCATCTCCCATTCCATCCTTCCCATCTCCATCTCCCGTTCCATCCTTCCATCTCCCATTCCATTCTTCCCATCTCCATCTCCCGTTCCATTCTTCCCATCCTTCCATCTCCCGTTCCGTCCTTCCCATTCCATCTCCCGTTCCATCCTTCCCATCTCCATCTCCGGTTCCATCCTTCCCATCCTTCCATCTCCCGTTCCATCCTTCCCATCTCCATCTCCCGTTCCATTCTTCCCATCTCCATCTCCCGTTCCATCCTTCCCATCCTTCCATCTCCCGTTCCATCCTTCCCATCTCCATCTCCCATTCCATTCTTCCCATCTCCATCTCCCGTTCCATTCTTCCCATCCTTCCATCTCCCGTTCCATCCTTCCCATTCCATCTCCAGTTCCATCCTTCCAATGTCTCGTTCCATCCTGTCCATCTCCATCTCCTGCTCCATCCTTCCCATCTCCATCTCCCGTTCCATCCTTCCCATCTCCATCTCCGGTTCCATCCTTCCCATCCTTCCATCTCCCGTTCCATCCTTCCCATCTCCATCTCCCATTCCATCATTCCCATCTCTATCTCCCGTTCCATCATTGCCATCTCCATCTCCCGTTCCATCCTTCCCATGTCCCGTTGCATCCTTCCCATCTCCTGTTCCATCATTCCCATCTCCCGTTCCATCCTTCCCATCTCCTGCTCCATCCTTTCCATCTCCTGTTCCATCCTTCCCATCTCCCATTCCATCCTTCCCATTCTTCCATCTTCTGTTCCATCCTTCGCATCTCCCATTCCATCCTTCCCCCACTGGTGACCAAGACCCTAGGTACTCCAACTCCTCCACTCAGGGCAGGATCCCATCATAACTTGACTCCCATTTTAACTCCATGCCAGGTTAGCTCGTTTTGGTACTTTTCCACGGGCTCCGTTTACAGCAGGAACATTTCAGCATTTAATTCACAGGAAGTTTGCTCGAACTTTGCAGAAGTTGTGAATGCAAGTTCCCTAAAAAGTATGTAGTTTATTTATCCGGGCAAAAAGGGAGCTATATTTACCAAGAGAGGGATGTGTGCCCTCCAGCAGCCATGGGGAAAATAAAATCACATTAATTTATCCTGAGACGCTTCGTGTTGTAAAAGGACGGCCAACAAATCACTCCACACCACAGGCTGCAACGTGTCTCCTCTCCAAATAAGCTTCTGTTGCCCCCCAACCTTCAGCACGGGCGTGCCACTGTCACCACGGCAACCAGAGTCACACGTGACAGATATTTCTTGCGGTGCTTTTGCAGATGTGGAAAATGATCAATGAAAGGTAACGACAGCCAACAGATGGGACGATCTGGCAAAACGGGCACACAACCGTGATCTCTTTTTCACCGGCAGGCTTTGCCCTCCGGCCATGAAAGTTGTTTTTCACAACAAGTTGAGATGCTGCGCTTGTTAGTTGTTACATCTGACATGTCCGCTTGGAAGGCCGATGTAGTTGAAATCCCCCTGGCGAGCGCTGACCATTTAAGCGGTAAATGTCCTACAATCGGACGGCTAATAGCAACACCGCACCCAAAGTGCTACCGGCGCTTTGGGACGGGGCGTGGTCGTCGACATGCAGCCGTGTCCTTTTTTTTTCTGCTAACTGCTGCACAATTCCAGTCTTATGAATCTCTTTTTACATTCAATTTATTTCTATTTCTTTGAAAAGGTCATTCAAGCAATTGATACCGGAGGTGATATCCGCACAAAGTGACCTCGGATCAGACTTTTCCTGTGGAAAAGGACATCGGCACAAAAGTGAGTCTTCATCAAAGTCCACTCTGTTCCTTAGAGCAGTGGCTCGTGCTGTCAATAGTCACGTTTACATGGACCCAAATATTCCAATTCGATTCGGGATATTTGCTCAAACGGAAAGAATCTAACCTTTGTATACACCTCATTTCCGAAAGAAAAGTGCCAATCCGATATATGAATTTATAATTGGATTCACAGGGTGGAATATTCCTTTCCCCAATCCGATTGAGGTATCTTGTAGCCGCTCAATCGGAAAGTTGTCAGGGTGAGTTCTTTCAGCGCATGCTCAACGTGGTAATCACACTCTCGTCCGCCATCTTCGATGAATAATGTGATGTTGTCATTTTCAGGGTAACCAAACTCGAGCGTGTGATTGGTTGCGGATAGGTGCGCTGTGATTGGATAGCGTGTACCCCGCCTCTCGCCCGAAGAATACCTGCGAGGACAACGCTATGGAAAAAAATTGATGGATGGACGGATCGATGACTTGAGCCTGGACACACACGGCATTTCAGCGAGGATTTGCACCAAATGTTGTGCACTTCATGGATGACGCACATATTTTTATGACTTACTTTGAAAACATCAATAAATAATCCGGTGTGGTGTGATGTATCACGTTTATGGCTACATACTGTATAGGTTGCGGTCTTCTTCTAAACTGGCTTTTGGTCTTTGAGAGAGACAACATGGACTTTGAAGTCCAACTCCTGAACTTTTTTTTAGGCCGCCAACAAGTTTCTGGTTCCTTTTCGAAGTCCGAGCGGATCTGCGATAGAACAGACTGCGATCCGCCCGCACAAGCCCGTGCGTCTGCTTGAGGAGAAGTTCAGAGGTCATCCTCGTCTGGTGGAGCCCAGATGGTCGGCGAATAGCAACGCGAAACTCAGCATCTGCGTCTGCCGGCGAGCCGTCAAGTTGCAGAGGAGATCGCGTGACGACAAAGCTGATTCAAAATGTGAGCCACTGGTCGTCTGTCGTACTTTGACAGCAGGTGTGAACGCTGACGCTGGAATCACACGGGAAGGACAGAAAGAAGTCCCGGCTTGTCTCTCTCTGTCTCTGATGCCAATGTGACGCGCTACTAAAGGTTTTGTTTTCCCAACCTAGCCATTACCTGATCGAGATTAGCAGGGATTAGTCACGGGATTGTTGAATTCGATCACGGCCTGGACACACCAAACCAAAAAGTGGGCCGTGCACGGGACGGGCCCTTGCTAGCTGACACATTTGGAACGTTTCAGGAAACAACAGTCCAGTAGTCAGCAGCTCGCTTGTCATATAAAGGATCTTTGATTAGCTAGTTTTGTATTAGCTCTTAACTCAATACCAAAGACGTATTTACACTTTTCATAAAACCGAATGCCTGATCCCAACAATGTGGACGTTGTCCGAGAGGCTAGCGTGCAGCTTCCTACGTTCCTCATAATGGTAGGTTAGTGCCAAGTTTTAAGGTGGTGAAAATTTTTTTTGGATGCTCTGAATTTGAAGTACATCCACATTACCGAGACGCCGGCCGTGTTGTTGCACGTGATTGTAGGGATGAGTGAGATACAGTGCAACTCCAATAAATACTATGAGTTTATAAACATAAACAGAACATAATATATTCTGTGTGCCTTGAAAGATCAGTCCAAATGATCTAAAATGGCCACAACTGGAGGGGTTGGCAAGGATTGAAAAAAAAAAAAAAGATCAGGGGTCCCTAACCACAAGTTCATGAAAAAGACAGAAAAAGAGCCAACGAACGGACCGATGACAGCGTTACTTTACCCTACACATAACAACGGAACATGACACTTTCATGCATGACTTCTTGGCCTTGCAGGTTGTACTTCATGTGTTCGGGAAAGGCTTTAAAAAAGTACAACTGCAGAAGCCAACTATGTATATGTATTTATGATTTTATTTATATCGGGCGTATGCTGCTCTGAGAAGCCCCCCGTGCTTCATTGCAGGGAAAACACCAAAGCTTGTGGTTTGTGAGCTGTTGGCTCCAGTTGCCAGGCAACCCGTCCTCACGTGAGGCATGCAGCATTGGTGAATGAAATCGAGCAAAAGTTCAGAAATAACCTGAGTAGGATGAGGAGGCAGCGAGGTGCATTGGCGGACCTCCTTGTGGGAAGAGTCACATGTCTGCCGGTGCACACATGCCAGCACCGGTTGTGCTCGCCTTTACTGTTTCCTGTGTATGTGTGTGTGTGGGGGGGGGGGGGGGGGGTGGGGGCCGTGATGAAGGTCAAGGAAATCAACGCCGGTAATCCCCCACCCTACCCCACCCCCGACACAATTCCAGTTAACTATCTGCCAGCGATGACACGCTGACGGCTGTCAAATACGTAATAATGGTGGTCTGCTCCCAGTGTTCACAGGTGACACCCCCGCCGTGGGGGGGGGGGCATTCAGTAATAGGCTGAGCAAAGTGCTTTGGTTCAGTCCAAATCCACAGAGGTGGGCCGGGGGGAGGAGAGCCACTCAAAGTCAGTGAGAGCGCTAGACCAGCTTGGTCCCCGTAGGCGGACTGTAAATCAAGTATCAGCCAGATAAAACTACGACAGTACATTGTACTTCTTGTCCGCAGATACATACTCCAGACACTTGACTATTTTCTATTGCACTTATCTTGCTCTGGGTCACGTGTGTGTGTGTGTGTGGGCGTGGGGGCTTTCCAACATACGTCTTTGTGTCATTCGTCATGCAAGACCATGGATTACCTTTATCATCTTCAATAGTGCTGGACCATATGGACCAGAACCCATATCGCCATATATTTAGGTTGAATATCAATACATATCCCAATATTTTTAGACAATCTTAATGAGGCTGCAATCACGATAGTCTCTCAGCCTCCGGTTTAGTGCTGTTAGCTCTTTTTGGTTGACATGGTGACAGTCGCAAAACAGGTGTATACCGTCTTCATACAGCGACCTAGCTCAACCTGCTCCAACCAGAGTCATCTACGCTGGTTGGGACGACCATCGGATGCCGGATGGAAGACTACCAAAAGATATCCTCTACGGAGAGCTTGTCCCACCTCCATTTCAAAGATCTATGCAAAATAGACATAAAAGCGCTAGGTTTGGACGTCTTCAACTGGGAGGAAACTGCAAACGACCAAAACCGCTGGAGATATGAGCTGAAAAAAATGACTCGGAAGACACCACGACCAAGCACTGACATCCGCAGACGCTGCAACCGTGAGTGCCACTCTCGTATAGGACCACACAGCCACAAACAGTGCTGCTGTACTGCCTGGAGACCAGCGATGCCAGCATACAGCGATACAGCAACCTGTATACCATCTTTTCTGCTGTTCATTCCCGCTATAAAGCCTCTCTTCGTGCGTATCTGCGCGGGAATCTCTGGGCTTTTGGCGTAACAAATGGGCGTGTGACTCAAGGTTATCTGGTCCCGAGTGTAAACAATGGAGCCATGAATGAATGAACTTATCAAATCCAGCCATCAAATCCATATTCATATCGATGAACCATATGCTTGTTTTTGATATCATGCTGAAAAGAAATATTGATATTTAAAAATATATCCATCATCGTTAATGTTCAAAATGTATCAAAGTGTTTGAGGTGGCAAAAGTCTCAACATCCCAGTTCAAGATCCATTTTCTATACCAATGATTTTGTTCTACCAGATCTAGCGTCTACCTACTTCCACCTACAGGACTGGAGTGGAACATCACGTGGGGTATCACCACGCTTCAAAGTCGTGAGTCGGAAGGACAGGCTGAGCGTTGGCCAAGTTCTGCGCAAAGGAGAGTGACAGATGGATGTTGATCGGCCTCATGTTTATGTATGACCGCTAAAGCAAGCACCACTTGATGTGGAACCGCCATCTAAGTGCTAAATGACAGTAATGGAGGTGGCACTCGTGTACCGGGTCATCACAGACAACAACCAGGAGCTCATCGCAGGACGTAAATGGAAGCGATGGACCTCGTGGTTTACTTTACCTTTCCAACTCAAGCGTTCGCTCTGCCTTTCATGTATCAGTCGCCATTAAGCCCAGGCAGAACGTGGAGAGGCTAAAAAAACAACAAGGTTGGCACTCTTCCCCCCCCCCCATCTTGCTTCATGCTAATTTCCTCCTTTGATGTTGAACCAACGGCGCGCGGGAAAAGGAGGACGAAAGAAGAAGAAGGGGGACAACGAGCCCAGGCTTGTTTTTAAACGCCAGCGTCTTCTAATGAGGACCCGTGTCAGCAAGTACATCAACACGCACGCTGACCCAAACGCAATCACATATTTCATCCATAATCAGGGATTTTACCATCAACCACTGCTGGAATTCTTGTTGTTGGTGGTGTCACACAAGGACGGCGGTCCAAAGGGGAAGCTTTTACTCCGTCAAGTGTGGGAGTGGAATCATTCCACCCACCTCAAAGAGCGTAATGAGTCCACTTGGAACTGATGTTGTCGCAAAGTCACGCGTGACTTTACCAAACAAAATGGACTCCGAATCAAAATGTTAAAAGCGGTTGAAAAATGTCAATAATGTACATTTAGCATTGTTAGCTGTTGAGGAACTTGTAAGTAGAGCTGATGTTCAGATGTTCCGTATCCTGGTCATACTGTAAGTTTGGCTTCTTTTCCAAAAGACAACAATAGACGAAGCAAGTGGAGGAGAAGGAGAGCCAGATGGACGCCCACCTGGAGGTCGGTTCTTTGCAGTGATCATTTCACTGATGACTGCTATGGAGGAATACCTTCACCAGGAGCAGTAGTTGGCTTAAACGTACGCTAGAAACAGTCACAGTCAAAGCAAATTCAAAGCAAATTCAAAGCAACCACCGAACAGAGTTAGCATGAGCTAACACCGTGTTTGTGACTACTTTGAAAACTAGCTGAAAGCTAACCTGTGCTTTTATGATTCAAATTCCTGCTTACCCACATCCAAAATTCCCAATCCAAAGTATTCTCCCAAACAGGAAATGATGTACAAAGAAGGTTTGTCGTGGTCAGACAACCCCATCAACCGACCGCTAAAACAGTGTTTAAAGTTAACCACACAGCTGAAAAAGCAATAACGTTGCTTGAAATGACGGTTGAATGCTGGCGAACCTGCCGAGGCTCAAGGACACAGGCTGGGTTTTGTTGAGTGAAGCAACAACATAAAAAAAACAGTAGGCAGACAAAAGGATGAAACCTTTTTCATAAATGGGGATTATTCTAATGCAGTTTGGCAGCGCCGTCTCCCGAGATGAAAGCTGAGGGGAAGAGAGGACATGACTGAGCCTTGATACGTTTAACGCCCTCAAAAAGTGCTTTTAGGGGGAAGAAGAGGCGATCAGCATACACCGTACAACATACATAAGGGGGATACATAGTACGCCTGTCTGCTGTATTTCACATATATAACCCCATGTATCAATATGTACTGTGTATGTATAGCGTGTTTCTCCATTCACATACACTAAATGTATGCTATACCAATTTCCATGTCACCTCTGGTTATCCTTAAACATACAAAGCTCATATAACCGCAGTTTATCCACTTACATACACACAATGTGCTGTAAACCTGGTCGGCCAATGCCCGTAAGAGCGTATTGTAACCTGTTTGTCTATTCACATAAGCACAGTGTAGCCTGTGTTTGTCCATTCACATACACACAATTTAGGGTGCACTTAATTGGCCAATTTCCATAAGCATGATGTTTGTCCATTGACCCACACACACGGTGTAACCTCTGTTAATCATTTACATAAACGCATTATGTAACCACTGTTAATCCAGTCCTATAAACACATCATGTAACCTCCGTTTGTCCATTCACATAAACACATCATGTAACCTCTGTTTATCCATTCACATACACATCATTTAACCTGTTTATCCATTCACATAAACACATCATGTGACCACTCTTTATCCATTCACAAACACGTCATGTAACCTGTTTATCCATTCACATACACATCATGTAACCTGTTTATCCATTCACATACACATAGTGTAACCTCTGTTTAACCATTTACATATACGTCATTTAACCTGTTTATCCATTCACATAAACACATCATGTAACCTGTTTATCCATTCACATACACATCTTTTAACCTGTTTATCCATTCACATACACATCATGTAAACTCTGCTAATCCATTGACATAAACACATCATGTAACTTGTTAATCAATTCACATAAACACATCATGGAACCTGTTTATCCATTCACAAACACATCATGTATCCATTCACATAAACACACAATGTAACCTGTTTAATCCATTCACATACACATCATGTAACCGGTTTATCCATTCACATACACAGTGTAACCTCTGTTTATCCATTTACATAAACACATCATGTAACCTCTATTTGTCCATTCACATACACACATAACGGAACTCCTGTGTGCGCATTCGTGCAAACCTCCATCAGTCTATTGACACATAAACATCTGTTTGTCTGTTCACATAACATTACATACAGCAGCTGTCTGTGTGTGGATTGCATCCAATTTGTTTGTCGCGTCGAGTGTGCCTCTTACGCACACCGGCTGTCTGTCCGTACAGACACACAAGGCTTACAACCTTGAGTCAGTCTATTCTCATACACAGGTGATGATAGAAAATCTTCTGCAATAAAGGCAGCACTGTCAGTGAAGCGCACACGCAATAAATGCATTGTCGCCCACAACCAAGTGTGTGTTTTGGGTGTGTTGAGTGAATGCATTAAAGGCAGTAGTAGCTGGCGCCATGTTTACATGGAGAAAGTAGTAAGGGGGGAGAATGCAGGGCTAGGAAGCATGGAGGAGGAGGGCAACCATGCGAACGCTGAAACGTGCACGGGAAACACCTCTATTTATAGCAGCTTTCTTCTGAGAGGAGGCAGGCAGGCAGGTAGGCAGGCGCATGAGCTGAATGATTATGGCGGTGGCGGGCTCGGGGAGGGGGGTCGGCGGTCAGAGGGTGTAAAATAAGGTAAATAAATAAATAGACATATTTTTAGCAGGGCTGCATTCATGCATTTATGAATCCATACGTACGTTGCTATGCCAAGCTTTGTTCCCAAACTAAAACGTCTGCACGAAGCTAAATTATGGTATGGCGTGAATGGTAATAGGGGATAAAGCATATGGTGTTCCCACGGCGCATGGCTGACAACCATGTTTAATGTCGATTTAAGGGTTACATTTCTTCTGTCCACTCATTTATCCTCCATCCAATACAGGCGAGTCCAAACTTTTTCCACAAGGAAAGACCACCATTTTACATATTTTGTAAGGACTATGCTAAGACTTTATACTGTATATATTTCAAGAAAAAATACATCTCAGTCTGGTGAACTTTCTTCGTAAATAATCTTTGTCAATTATCTTCTTGGAACATTAGGACTTTGTTCCCATAATGTTCCAACTTTTTACAACTTTGGTTGTTTGTTTTTCATAATATTACAACTACAAAAAAAAGTAATAAATACAAAATAGCATCTTTTGTCTTTAATATTTAAACGATACGCTACTAAAATGGTATTATCATTCCTCATATTATGTTATTCTTGCAATATGACTTTTTCCTATTCATATTTTGACTTTATCCTTGTAAAATTTCTGCTGATTTTTCCATGTTTGTCTTTCTTTTTAAATTGTATTTTTGGATGTGGCCCATTAAAAAACAAGGTGTGGCCCACAAATGGTCCCCGGGCAGCACTTTGGACTCCCCTGATCTAATACAGCTAAAATAACACCTACAAAAAAATAAAATAATTGTAATTTCTGATTTATCTATTTTTCTTTTAAATTAAAATATTTTTTTAATTAATAGTTGAACAAAACAAAGGATATGGGAGTATTCTAATTATTATTACTATTAGTATAACTTTTGTCATGCTAATAATTCCTTAGTTTTTTTCTTAGTGCCAACTCATTCTCGTTTTCTTGTCTTGTTTCATTTAATTTTTGGGGCCACTAAAAAGCAAGATGTGGTCCCAAAAAGCCCCGGCCCATACTTTGGACACCCGCATCCATTTATTCTGACCAAATCTCTATTCTTTCCTCTTCCGATTAAATAATGGTAACATTGAATGATCTGTTCCTGGTCCTTGTGTTGAATGGTGTCATCATGTGACCTTCTTTAATGGAACTAAGTTTGCTAAGCATGTCCAAAGGAAAGAACAGCATTGCCTGGTTTTGCCTTTAAAGCTGGAAGTGGCGAGGATAAGGCAGCACACGAGGGAAGTGTGTGTTGGCGCACGTGGACACATCTATTAGAGTGACAGCCTTGGTGTGCTGCTGTGCCGTGCTGTGAAATATCCCGAAATGGCTTGCCTTCGGGGCTCGGCGGAAGTATGAAGCAAAACGTGACTGTGAAGTCGCTAGTGCCGCTGAATGAAGCGAGCTGGAGGCGGCATGATGGTGGATGTTGTGGCAGGCGGGGGGGTGTGGGCGCATAGCGAGACAGAGGAAGTAACAATGTGAATGAAAAAAAATGAGCCCGAGACGACGTCCAGGCAAAAAGAAGCGGAGGAGGCGGAGGGGCGGGGGGGCGGGGGGAGCGAAGAAAGTGCACGAGCTAAGTGTGTCACGTGCACCGCTTTTAAATTTGTCAATTTCTCTGCAGCTAAAAATAGCACGGCCATAAATAGAAGCTGGCTGGGCGAAGGACGGAATAGACGCGGCGGATCAGACCGCTTTTTCCTCCACGTCGGAGCTATGATGGGAATAATCTGATTGGCTTTGGTCATCTGTCACCTTCGGGACACTCAGATTAACATTATTCAATATTCTGTCGATATTTTTCCCACTTGATATATTCTAATAGTGCAGCCACGTGACAAAAATCAATGACTCATGGCCAATTAGTTGCTACGTCCCGCCCCCCTCCCCCACTAAGACATGTACAGTCGTGGCCAAAAGTTTAGAGAAGGACAAAAGTGAGTTGGGTGGCTGGACTCCCCCTTCCAGATAAGGTGACAAGTCATCCGGGAGTACGAGTGCTGCTCCTTCATCCAGAGAGGAGCCGGATGAGGAGGCTGGGGCATCTGGTCAGGATGCCTCCCGGATGCCTCCCTGGGGAGGCGTTCAAGGTACGGCCTCGGCGAAGACCCAGGACCAGACCGTGTCTCTCAACTGGCTCTCATATCGTAAATCCGATCTTTAGCAATCTAAGATGTTCAGTCAACGAAGTGGTCCCAATGCTATGTCAACTACTACAAAAACTTGGTGCAGGATTAGCGGAATGGTACATAAGAGGTACACATACCAGCACGTGGGTTATTTTTGCTCTCATTGTCAGTTTGTCTTTCAGCGGCAGGAGGGCAATGGCTTGGGAAGACTCGTGATTGAAGATAAATCCACCAGCTTTATTCGCTGAGGACATTTTCAAGGAATCCATCAACAAAGCGTCCTTCATTGCTTCGTCTTTTGGACATTTTTCATTTCTACTTATCAAACAGGGGATGCAATTACTAAAATCACAAATACTTCAACTTGCTGATATAGTTCATCTTCAAACAGCTAAAATAATGCATAAGGCTAAAAACAACCAATTAGCTAAAAATGTCATCCAGTACAAGAGAGGAGAAACAGGATGTCAGGGAAGAAGTACATTTGAAACACTTCTATGCTAGGACTACGTTATGCTAGCCATAGCATTTCAGTATGTGGAATCAAACTATGGAATGGATTGAGTAAGGAAATCAAACAATGCACAACGATGAGCCAATTCAAGAAACAATACAAGCAGTTGATGTTTGCTAAATACAAGGATGAAGAGTCTTGAACCAGTCATGATGTGCTATATATATCACTATATTGACACTTACTATGGTACCCATTATGGCATTGGATGCTCATATCACCTACATTACATACATACAGGTACATTATTTAAAAAAAACAAAAAACCTTAAACTGTATTATGGAAAGCAGGAAGTGAACAAATGTAAGAGTTAGTGATTGTAAAAGTACCAGATGGAGGGGTAGGATTTAATAAGCTTTGCTTCTTCCTCCTCCTTTTGGACATGTGGAACTGGGAACTGATTATGGGATGCACTCAATTGGAATCTGATGCATGTTCAAATGAAATAAAACCATTGCCATTACCAATGACGTTTCATGTCTACTGATGTAGTTGCTATGATTCTGGAATTTCCCCTTGTGGGTCTGATAAAGGCATATCTTATCTTAATTAATAATTAAGTTATTGGATATTTTCCTTCAGGCATGGGGAGGAACAGTTGCGGAGATGCTGTCGCAGCCCACTCATGCAATCTGTTCTCTGCGGTCAACAGCGATCAAAAGCTGGTAACGTCAAGGGTTGCCGACGCTCTGAGCGGGACAAAGCCAACAAAGCATTGGGTAACAGGTGAGCGTTAAAGTCCTTGATTAGATGACATTCCGATTAGCCTTCTTTAATGACCCTTCTTTGGATGCTTAATAGGAAATCCAATGGTGTAAAAGAACACCGGATCAATACTTGGGTTGTACATCAGAGTAAAAACAGCACGTCTACGCTTTAAGGCCGATAAATGATCAGCAACATTTAGCGTATTAGCCTGCACGGTGGCTCGCTTTTGTCCTGTCAGCATATTTGCCTCCCGTTTGATGAGCGAGCATGCGTTGTTGTTCTCGTTTGGAATAAATGTTGAGTCATTGCTCCATTTCTTTCCTCACCGATTACTAACTGTCATTATCTTGTATTCTTCATTATTTGTTTGGGTTGGATGCGGCGTTGTGGGCGGATGCGTTCGGCGCCGGCGTCGCGTTTCGGAAAGAAGGCGGGAACATTTTCCCCGGGGAAACCATTTGTTAGTTGGGACGCTCATATGCTAAGGTACTACTGCATAAATGACATTTTATACAGTAACTTCTCGTTTCTCTCCCGCAGACATACTCCGTGACAATTCAGATAAAAAAATTGTGCCATTAAAGGAACCTTCCATTAACGCCGTAACAACTTTGACAGCCATATTTGATGTATCATTTGTGTCTTAATTACATTTTTACACTGGACACAAAATTGGTGTCTGCCCTGTGCCTAAATTTTGAGTTTATAAAAAAAAAAAGGTCTCCTCACCAAAATTTTATTCTTACATTTGGTGGGATTTTACTCAGCATACGTATGCTAAAACGAAAACAACAAAGCTGTATCCATCAACAAGGAAACGATCCAACCGCCACGCTTTTGGACATGAAAAACAAACTGGATGTCCTGTGCAAGCTGCCACTTCCACGGCAACGCCGCGGAAGCTAACTAAGCATTTAATTAGCCGCGCGAAGTCCTGCACACGGATGCTCCGACGGGCGGAGGTCTCGGGAGGAGGCGGAGATCAACCGAGCCAAGTGGGACGCGCAGATGGGCGAACACATCAGATCGCTGCCGCTCCGGACGTTCTTTTTAGGAAAAAGATGCCTTTTGTGGTCCACCATGAGAGCAGCTGGGCCGCATGCGCCTGAGCGGCGCCGACCAGATGACGAGGAAGGAATGGTGACGGCGTGGCACATATGTTCTCACCTTCACGGCTGCCAAGGTCCCCACAGGACTGGCAACTGTGTGTCCATTTGTTTAGCTGGCTCGTTTGAAAACCCATTAGGGAGTCCGAGCTAGCATGGCCGCGCATCAAGAAACATATACTTGTCTTTGAAATACAGAGCCTTTTTTAAACGTAACTTCTTTTTACACTTTTATGACAGTTACAATGTGACTCCAGACACTTAAATAGTTTATGATGGCAGCAGTTTGACCCTGGAACAGATTATTTCTATGTCGGTTAAACGAGGAAAGGCCGCACCTTATAACTTTTTAATAGATTTTTTAGTGTCCCAATGACCACCTTGAGGAGGAACTTGACTGGCGCCCCCCCAAAACGTAACCTTTCAGATATCATCCTTGTGAAAGTCGGTCCATCGTGGTAGTTGTGGTAGTGCGTTATTCCCCTCATAGCCTGACAACCTCCTCCAAGGACAACTATGATTGATCCCATTTTTTATTGGCTCCAGGCCGGAGAACCTGAGGTGGTTGTCAACTGGAGACAAAGTGCATGCATTGGTTTCGTTTTCTGCTAACAAATGGCTGCAACGTGCTGTGGAGGGGCGGCGACTACTTCTACTACTACTACTACTACTACTTCTGTGTCCACCAGGGAGAGAGGATCTTCTTCAAGGTACAAAGGTGAAAGGAGCAAAAAGAGAAGCTGGAGACGCAATGTCAAACACAGCAGGGCTGCCACCTCACGGGAAGCATTTGTCACGGAACAAATTTGGTTTGTCCTTCGTTTGTTCGTGCTTGTCTGACAAATTTCGTCCAAAGAGCTTTCCCACAGGACGATCAATCAAATACAAACTGTACAAGAACTGTGTTTTCCTGTAGACTGGGGTGCCCATTACGTCCATTGAGAGGTACCGCTCGATGGCAAAGTTCGTTTGGTCACTTTGTAGATGTCACATGACATCAGCCGGCTGACGTGAAGCTTTATTATTATTCCGATTACAAATAATGTCACTGGTAAGCTGTCTATATCCGAATTTTCTGCTATGGCTGTAATGCTGGCCGGACGTAATCCATGAAGGGGGTGTCCCAATGAACACTACATAGCTATTTTGATTGACATACTGTATTACCGGTACTCAGATATTGAGGAATGGTGTGTAATGATCTGTATTGCAATATTGAATTGGATTGTAAATTATATGTGAATGACTACTTTGACCTGTAAACCTTAAAACTGTGTATTTAGTATAGTTATGTTTTATACATGTTATACGTATGTTTACAGTATAAATAGATCATGTCGACTGCTGAAAAAGTGGGTGCACCCCTGATATCAATGCTCAAAGTACATAAATAATTATATTTATAAATATAGCAAATATATATACTCATTGTAGGAGGACTTGGTTGTTTTAAAAGTAGTTTGCACGCTGAAAAAGTGACGCACGCCTGGTGCATGTGTCCATCAGGAAAACAAAGTATGCACGTTGCGAGGTCCGGGCTTCTATAGAAAGACGTTTTCTAGAACTGGAGGTGGCAATAATTTGACTTGTCAGTCCTTTGACTGCTGAGGAAGAGGTGCAGAAAGATCCCGGAAAGAACACGGAGGTCCACCGGCAACGTGTTTATCATGTCCGCCTCCGGATGTGGCCCACATTTGGATCCTGATTGGCTAAAACACGCACATGTGTGCCTTTTAAATACGTGATGGAATTATTCATTGTTTGCAGACGTGCTGCTATTTTTGGAAAACAAGTGTGCTAAAGTTAGCTTGCGTGGCGCTCCGGGGAGGGGGGTGGGATGGTGTTGTTTTTCAAATATTGATGCTCCACGTAAAGATACATACATCTTGCCCTCACCGACAAAACCAGAAGTGATGTCACAGATATGATACAAGGAAACGAAAAGCTTCTCAACATCCACCCAACTCCTCATTTCACGTCAGTGGATATCTCATGCATGCCTTCCCACGTACATCATGTAGAGGTGTCTGTCCATTCAAGTACATCATGTAGATATGTCTGTCCATTCACATACATCATTGAGGTATGTCTGTCCATTCACGTACATCATCTAAAAATGTCTGTCCCTTCACATTCATGATGTAGATGTCTGTCCATTCACGTACATCATGTCGATATGTCTATCCATTCACGTACTTCATGTAGATATCTCTGTCCATTCACATACTTCATGTAGATATGTCTATCCATTCACATACATGATGTAGATGTCTGTCCATTCACGTACATCATCTAAAAATGTCTGTCCCTTCACATTCATGAAGTAGATGTCTGTCCAATCACATACATCATGTCGATATGTCTGTCCATTCACATACATCATGTCGATATGTCTGTCCATTCACATACACACATTTGTGTGTTGACCTTCTCAGCCATCTAAAGTGGACCTGATCTATGAGGACTACCAAGGTGGAGGACTGGACAGTATAAGACTTTGGATGACTACAAAGTGCCACATTATGAGAATGGAATCCCCAAATGAGGACCAATGAGGCTCACGTGCATCAACCGGCTGAAAATATCCTCTGAAAGACAAATACAAATAGAAACACCACAAAAAAAATCCAATAATCCTCCAAGTTGGCTCGGAAGGACTGATGTTGGCAGCGGAGGGGCGAAGCAGGAAGCCGGTTATTACCTCTGCCAAGGTACGACTCTCTGCCTCAGCGTGGGCTGATTTATGCGTGTGTGTTTGTACTTTTTGATATTTTAACACGGATGCAAGGTATTCTTATAAGGATCTTCTCATTCAAATGTGATTTTAAAAACAAGCCTATTTTAAAAAAATAATGTATACAACTTATCTAAATGTGTAGGCAGTGCCACAAGATGCCGTGCAAAAAACAAAAATAAGCCGGATCTGATCCCTTTTGTGCTTTTTGGCAGCAAATTGAACTGATCATGAAAAATCCTCTTTCCACAGTCACATGAATCAAATCGATACAGTCAGCTGGGCTTGTCATTTGGTCACCTTAGCTGCTGAAATGTCATCTTCACTCAAAAGTCCAGATAGTTCAGATGCCAGGTCAGATACCGCAGGTCAAAGTATGCACATTTGGACAAGGTTGCTAGGCAAAGTTACATTTCATGAAAACACAACTGTGAATTCAATAATAATGACCACAACCCATATATGATTGACAGCCGGAAGGATAAGCTCATTCATCGGGTTCATCCAATTCATTGGACGAGAGGAGCTATGTGCTTACCTTGAAGTCATGTTAGAGCGCCACCAATGTAGGCACGTATACGTTTTTTCAACCTGAAAGCCAATCCCAAAGATGTAGTTATACATCTTTGATGCAAAACGAGGTGATGATGTAAGTGCACGCTAAAAGAGATCATGTTTAGTCCATTTTGAAGATGCCAAAACGGCCACAAGGTGGCAGACGTCCATTTTTAGAAGCACTCGGCATGCATTTTCTCATCTAAAAGGAGCTACACATCATTTTTATTTTGTGTTCTTTATGTTTTGGCATAGTTGTTTAGATATTTTGGCTAAATTTGTGTCAAAGTGAAAGTTGAAATGTATATTTTCACAAAAATATATCAACTTTTTAGTCAGGAACTGATATTTTCCTGAAACGTACCTATGTTCATCTGCTGGTTACTAATGTTGATATACAAACAAACCTGTTTTCTGATGAAAGATGGAGTCTACCCTTTCTTTTGGCATATACCGTGTTTGTAAACGTAGCCCCACAACACAATATTCTGCGCGTCCTGGAAAGTCAAAATCATCAAACTGAGCGATGCTGAAGGATGTCTTTTGAAAAATGGCTGGAATTGAATGCGTTAAAGAAGGCGTCTCACCCTCTGCGACTTTCACCTGTGATGTATGTTGTTGAAAAATTCAAATGAAAGTCCTTTTTTCATATCCTTAAGCCAATAGCAAGGGGGCAGCCAGGAATACTGGGGCCCAATTTTAATTAATTAATAATTCATTTTAGGGCACCTTGGAATTGTCCACCCACCCATCGCCAATAGTATTTATCATACGCAAATAGAAAAATGAATAATTCATCCATGTAATCAGTATGGCCGATTTCACTCATGGTTGATCGGTATTGGAATCGGTCTAATCCCTAAAATGTAGTCACAAGGTGCAAAAGTCACAACAAAATAACAGTAAAATGAGTGCATCCTGAGTTCTGCCTAGCAACAAGTGACTAACATGGTAAAATAAACCTAATCGTTAATAGGAAAAGAAAATGGTTGTTAGTACATAAAGAATACATGGAATACATGAAATAGTGGTAGCCTTTAGGGAGCTCCTGTATATACAGTAGCAGTATTGGCATTTCACATCAACACACAGAATACTTTAAAGGTTATTTGGCTATTTTGGAAGCATGACGGCGCCGAGCACAGCCCTTCCGAGCTCACCTGGTGGGCAATCCGAGCGTGACCGCGCGGCCATTAGTGTCAGTCACGCGGGCGTCGGCGAGCCCTCCCGGTGGCATCTCCTCGCCCACCTGTCTCCGCTAATCCCGCCCCGCCTCCGCGTCCGCCTCTTCAGTGGCGTCGGGGAATGGATCCCGGGCCCGGCCAGGTGGGCTGATCGCGGTCCAATCCTACCCGGCGGCCACTGGGGAAACAGAACAGGAGGCGCACGTGTGTGTGGTGGATTGCTGCTGGAAGACGCTTTAAAGTAGGCCACACACAAACAGTATAATCCCCTTTGTTGTTGAGTGGGCAGCCTTGAGTGTCAAAGAGATGATATGCTCTCATCACGCTAAAATAACACAGGCGCTAAGTGCCACAAGTCACGTAATCTTCAAGTAGAGTAGAACTCTGGAAGACTCAGCCCTCTGTCAAGGCCAAACAATCCCCAACATGTCCTTCTGACTTGTTTGTTGTTGTTTAACAGACAGACACTGGCAGCTGTTGAATGCGGCTAAAAATCAGCCATATTCATATTCGTATATTGGAAGCGGTTGTTTTATAGTGGTATCTGTTCAAATGAGCAACGTGAAAGCCGCAGGATCCGTCACGGAATAATTGTTCATAACCGTCCAAACATGCAACAAACAGAGGCGCCGAGCCCTTCAAATGCCCTTCCGATGAAAGGCGGGCTGCAACACGAGCGAGCTGCCGACTCTGCCAACTGCAGCCTCGCAGTCGACGGCGAGGCGACAAGTGGAGCACTTTCACGCACACACACGCGGGCACACGGTGCCTGCCTGGCAAAAGACAAGCGTCCATATTGGAGCATGACTCCCCGTGCAGGGCTGTGCTTAGTGACGTGCTGTAGCGCTGGCTTCCTTTCCCGGCCGATACAGAGTCAAACTTGGGGTGGTATCGGCTGATTTCAGGGTGGTATCGTTCTGATTTTCTTTCTTAATAATAAAAGGTTTCATATAAAAACTGCATTTTGTGTTCAGTTGTGGCGTCATTAGTATTTAAGTTTGACAAACATGCAAAAATAAATACTTCAGGAAGGGGGTAAACACTTTCTCAAACCACTGGAAGTCAAATTCTCTCGTATATTTCCTAACTTCATTTCAGATCTTTCATGTGTCTGAAACGGCATGTTTTCAATTTTCAATAATATTTTACTTTTTAATAAAATAATGTTTTATTTTACATACTTTTCTTAACATTAGAAGACGTTTTAAAAATTATTTTTATTACTAAATAATTATTTATTATTATAAAAAATATTATTTATTATTATGAATAAATATTATTGGGGATGATAATTATTTTTCCATATTTATAAAATTATTTTTGTACTTTATTTTTAACAAAATTAAACTACAAAATTAAATTTAAACAAAAATATTATTTATTATTATAAAATGTATTATTTATTATAATATTTTTATTTATTATTATAAAAAAGATTACTTATTATTATAAATAAATATTATTGGGAATATTAATTATTTTCCATATGTATACAATTATTTTTCGTACTTTATTTTGAACAAAATTAAACTACAAAATTAAATTTACTAATATGATCAATCCACCATATTAACTGTACTAATGACAATCCACTTACTAGCTGTACTACTGTACTAATGGCAACCTATCAAGGGCAGATTCAGGTTGGAATTGTATTTGATAAGAATTTGAACTTACTGAGTCCTGCAGGAGAATGTGTTACTTCCATGCGTGATGTTATGTAAGTATGTGAGAGTTGCATCATTCCTAAACAGCATATGGGAGCGGGAGCAAAGAGGGCGGAGGGTGGGTGGCTGTTTTTCCTCCCCTCCCTTTGCAATCAGCCTGTTGTGCCGAGCGGCGATGCCACGATGATTAGTGTGTGAGGATCAACTCGGCCTGTCCATCATCTCTCCATCGCGGCGCCCATCGACGCCCTGCAGAAATGAAAGCCAAGGGCGCCGCGATAAGACTGACAGGACTGAAAAATAAAATGTATATATCTCTCACAGAGAGACGAGGCAGACGGAGCTGGATGGATTTTAGGACAAATATGGAAGAACATATACAATACTGTAACTTTGAGAAGATGATAACGCCCTCCAAATATTGGGGTCATCTGACTGCCGTCGCTCACGCTTTAGCTCTTAATCTAATCTGAGCTGGGAGCTTCAATCCAGTCAGTCAAGTCGGAAGCAGCACAACAGCCCTATCACTAATCGTTAGCGCTGACGTCTCGCCGCTCAGCGGGAATACGTGCTTCCTGTCGGCGGGATGTTTGAGGAGCATGTGTACCAACAAGACATACGTGCTTTTATTTTTTTGACTACATCATCAGCAGCGACCACCAGAGAGCGTGGGGATGGGGGTAGGGGGACCAAGTCAGCATTAGCTGGAAACGCAAGGTGACACGCTACAACGCAGCGACACGGCAAATTGCTTCAGTCCACCGGGGGCAGTCAAGGGCAAAAGCATTTACATGTGTTTATACTCTCCTCCAGGACTCTATTCCAACTTATTTACATCACATTACACTTGACAAGGATTTCAAACTAAAAGTACTACATGATATTATATTAGCACCATGTCATTGTGTAGCATTTTGGAAAATATATATATATATATATATTTACTGTTTTAAGAATACATTTCGGCCGCCACGGTTTGTAATTAATTGGTTTCCCCAACGGGGCCAGTCAAGGGCAAAAAGCATTAACTGTTTTTTTTTATTGTCCTTTAGGACTCTTTTTAAAACTGCTTACATTGCAATTCAGTAGAATTTCCTTCACAAAGTTGTACAGTCATCCCTCGCTTATTATTGCAGTTCATTAGTCCTACAAGGGAATTGACACAGGGCAGGGTCCTTATTTATAAATGGAAACATTTCATCATTTACAACCTTCTTAATATGGATTTAACATTATTGGAACCCTCCACACATGAAATAGCAGCCCTATAGTCACCTTTTCACTCTTATTATCCAACATAGTAGACATAATCAGAGAAAATAAGGGAAAGTACCTCATTCCCAACCCGGAGGCAGCACTCCACCCTCAGCTGAGAACCACGGCCTCGGATTTGGAGGTGCTGAGTCTCATCCCAGGAAGATTCACACTTCACACCCAGTAAACGCTGGAGGTCACAGCCCAAAGAGGTCATCAGGACCTTATCATCCGCAAATAGCAGAGATCTTAAGGCCCCCGAACCGGCAGCAACTCCAGAGTAGGACAAGGTCCAGCCCCTCTCGAGGAGTTTGGTTCCAGAACCCACACTCTGGGTCAAGGTGAGTCTGACTATACCTAGTTGGAATGTCTCAAGCTCTTGCACAAGTCCAGGCTCCTCACCCCTCACCAGAGAAGTGACATTCCATGTCCCAAGAA
This sequence comes from Doryrhamphus excisus, assembly GCF_030265055.1. NCBI lineage: Eukaryota > Metazoa > Chordata > Actinopteri > Syngnathiformes > Syngnathidae > Doryrhamphus > Doryrhamphus excisus. The sequence goes on along the minus strand of NC_080466.1, from coordinate 14,155,409 downwards.
TCAGATTTGGCCACTGAAGACCATAATATGATAAGAGTGAAGATGCAAAATTCCAAGCAAAATTCCATTCCAGTTTAGTGAAATTCCAGTACAATTTGGACAACTTGGAATCTGAATTATTTTGTCCACTGAAGTACTGACATTTGATTGGATCATATTTTAGTTGGATTTCACACATAATAGTATGTGCTGACTACTATGTAGGAGCATAACTTGATACAGAGTACACTTTAGTGTGTTCAGAATACATTTTGGCAAACTCTTTTAGAACTGTTTTCACAACGTTTTTGAAGGTTGTCATATTATTTGAGGGTCTGTAATGAGTTCGTTTGTCCACTGGGGGCAGTAAAGCGTGGATATGTTTTTTGAAATTGTCCAATAGGAATCCATTTTACGTTGTTAGGCAAACAGGAAACTTTCTACACAAGGCTTACTTACTTACTTTCTTTCTTTCTTTCTTTCTTACTTCAGTGAAGCTTTCTTTGACATACATGTGTGCCTGCGGTCCCTGTAACATACAAAAAATACAATTACTCTATGTAAATGTACATTTCCATGCTAATCACAAGCACCTAGCCAAAACAGGAGTAACGGCAACTAGCACGGCGTCGACTTACGATTAACGAGTACGAGTAACGATTCGGGTCCATTTGGGACGTCTATTGAGACGTCTATTTAGGTGCTGGTGTACAGTTACCCCAAGGCTGAAATGTTTTACAGCAAATACGATGTGTCGATAGGGTTTTTCAGACCTGTTTCTGTTCTTGCTAGCAGCCTGACGGGGACAGCAGAGAGGAAATGTCAAAGATTGTCTAATAGCGAGAAGAGCACTCACTGTGCTGTCATTAAAAAAGATTATTCGCAGCGAGAATATCCCACTTTGTTAACTTTTTACCCATAGCTATTTCACTATTTTTACCATACATTCTTCACTATTTATTGAACAAATAGCAACTTATTTAAACCTTTAACCCACACATCTTGTGAAACCGCAGTCTTTGTCCCAAATACACGTCACATTTAAATCTGTTTATGTCACAAATCAAATAGATTTCAAAGTAAAAGTAGTACTAAGCGCTATTTACTTACCACTATATATGTCCTATGTACAATTGTCCATTGTATAATTTAACAGAATTTCATACAAGTGCATACTGACAGTTAAAAACTAATTTAGTTGCATTTAGAACAAAAAAAAAACAATATACAGTAAAAAGAATATACAGTATTTAGAAAAAGGTTTGTAATGACTTGGTCTGTCCGCTGGGGGCAGTCAAGGTCAAAAGCAGCATTGTTTACAATGTATTGTAGGACTGTTTGCATCTCAATTTAATCAGATTTTACACAAATAGCAGTATTCTGCTCGTGCTAACTTTTATTTAATTGCATTATATTGCACATCAAGTCATTTATTGTATTGATTATGCAGTTTAGCTGATGGGTAAAAGGTGTGTAATGAATACGTTTGTCCACTGGGGGCAGTCAAAGGCAAAAGTAGATCTTCCGAAAATTGTTTTTATGAGAATTTAGCGGGATTTTATATAAATGTTGTTGTGAAAAAGTAATTTACTGCATTTTATCTAGCCCGGATCATGTTGAACGACTTTTTGGGTTGAATTTCAATAAACTCCCCATAAAACAGCAGCTAACGTCTTGTCGAGGAGTTATGTTTTCATGTCTGTTGACTCCGGTGTCCTAAAAATAGCGGCAGCATTCTTCCAGTCATCCTCACACCGCAGGAACGGGAACGTTGACGCTAAATAAGCCAGCGTCTCCTTCTTCTGCCTCGGAGGCGAAAGGCCGACGTCTCACCTCCGCGTCTGACGCTAATCATGCTGACAACATTCGGAGGGAAATTCTGCCGGCTCCTCGGTCATCGCTGACATTTCCCGCTTTGCCTGCCGTTATTATTTGCGGCCGTCTGGTGACATTCGCCGGCTTCACGTGCCGGCCGAGGAGGGGCTCTAAAAATAGCGGCGTAAACACGTTTTTAATATCCCCTACATTAAATATGCATGAGATTAACTATTCCGCGCCGCCTCTGCTGACTGACAAGCTTTGTTTCCAGGCTTCCCAAACATCCTTCTTGCTGCTCGGCGTCTCGTTTCTCACCAACGTGCTCCGAGGGACTGTCGTGAAGTATGACGCATACGGAGCCACGCTATGTCATCATGTGACCTGCAAAAAAAAGCCAATCGTGCTGACACTCTGGCTTGGAATGAGGAGGACAGCATCGGCATTGTTGCCACGGCGACCCCGCATCACCTACATGCTGTGGATATTATTTCTATATTCATACATCGAAAAATAGTCCTATTTCATTATTTTGTTGCTTCCTTTATTGTGTCGTTTATGTATTAGTTCTTCATAACATTTGCTTAGCTATTCTCGTTATCTTTATGTTTTCTTGTAGTATGTTTTTATTCTCATTACATTGAAGTTATTGGGACAAGGCATGTCCAAATATGCCGATATTGTTCAACCCTCAAGTTCCGATATCAGCCGATGCCGATATATATAACATAACAACATTCATTCATTCATTCATTCATTTTCTACCGCTTTTTCCTCACGAGGGTCGCGGGGGGTGCTGGAGCCTATCCCAGCTGTCTTCGGGCGTAAGGCGGGGTACACCCTAGACTGGTCGCCAGCCAATCACAGGGCACATATAGACAAACAACCATTCGCACTCACATTCATACCTATGGACAATTTGGAGTCGCCAATTAACCTTAGCATGTTTTTGGAATGTGGGAGGAAACCGGAGTACCCAGAGAAAACCCACGCATGCACGGGGAGAACATGCAAACTCCACACAGAGATGCCCGAGGGTGGGATTGAACTGTGAGGTCTGCGCGCTAACCCCTAGACCACCGTGCCGCCCACATAACAACATGTAAAATAAAAAATGTCCCTCTTTAATTTTTTTTCCTTGTAATATATTTCTATTCTCAGTACAAACAGTAGCCATGCCAAAATGTTGTGTTGCTGCTGGATGTTCACAGTATCCCAGTCATACATAAGTTTGTTTTCTTTTCCAAAAGAGGAAAGTTTCAGCAAAAATGTATGCCACAAGTGCAGAGAAGAATAGCCACGTGGATGCCCACCTGGAGTTCTGTTCTTTGGGTGATCATTTCACCGATGACTGCTATGAAGGAACACCATTTGGCTAAAGAGTATGCTATAAACGCATTTTGGAAAAAGATGCTACAAAAAAGACAATAACGAGCCACAGAAAAAAGTAAGTTATTAGTGTTTGTTGTATTTGTTAGCATTTGTTTCATCCCAACGTGGAGGCCTGCAACTTGTAGACCAGTAAAAGTTCCAGTATCTATGGACCAACATGTTGGTCTGGCCTTCTTAAATCTTTCTATAGTTTGGAAATGACGGTAATGATTTTTCTAATGTATTTTCCTTTCCATGAGCGCTAACGTAGAAGCAGTTTTATCAGAACAAGACAATGGATTTCTTCCAAATGAAGTATTGGAGTCCCAGCAGTGTGGGAGCAGAAGGCTGGTGTCTATTTTTAGAACTGCTGTGTTTGTTTGTCTTTCCTTGTGTTGGTACTGTGGCCATGCTGCTGTCTCTCCTTTCTTTGGATTTTCCTGGAGGTTAACGTGCTCCGACGTGGCACAAACGTCCAGACCACACGCCCGGAAGATCACACGCGAGCCCTGGCTGCAGCCGCAGCGCTGGGGGGGGGTACACAGCACAGTTAAAAAATATAATTAAAAGTATTCCAAATCCCTTAGTATTAAAGAAAACTTTAAAAATAATTGTAAAAAGTACATATACAAATAATAAAAATGATTCGAATAAAAAAAACTTGAGGAAAAAATATCTGAATAAAAGAAGAGAATAAAATATAAATATAAAAATATATATAAAACTTGAGAAAAATACTACACATAGAGCCAAAAAACATGATAAATAAATATAAATAAACTACAAAATTACAAATACAAATATATTTTTTAAATGACACATAAAAAAATAAATAATAAAAACATAAATAACTTCAATAATTACAGTTGACAAACTAAAAATGTGATAAATAAATACAGTGGAAGTAAAAAACAAATACACCCAAAAAACTGACACAAAAATACTAGCAATAGAAAAGATAAAAATGACGGAAACACTACAAATGCAGTACATGAAGTACATGAGTACATGAAATCCATGCAAAGGGTTGTTTGGTGTGGAATCATAGGAATACAAACCTGATACATCAATTCAAACACAATAAATACGTCGTCATTTATTGACTTTATTCTCGTAAAATGACAGCTTTATTTTCTTTGGAATTGAGGACTTTATTCTCCTAATTGTGAGACTTTATTTTGGTAATATTACGTCTTTCTTCCTGGTAAGATTGTAGTTTTATTCTCTGATGAATATGATCGTGTTGGTTTATTATGCCTCGGCATGACAACAATAACCTTGGAATGAAGAAAAGCAGATGTTGTCGGGGTAGATCCTGTAGTACTTGTAGTATTTGTAGTATTTGCTTCCACAGCTTGCGTGTCTGTGCCGCTTGTGTTTTTGTCAAGTTAGTCATGTAGACCAAATGAAATCAGAGTGTAAATAATGCAGAGACGCAGACAAGCCCCTCCACTCGCAGCGCTGACTTATTATTTATTTGCACGTCCTCACACACAAAAATGGACAAAAACTTGGAAGTCCGCTTCCAGTCCAACCTGGAAGCGCTCAAGTGTTGTTTGGCATCCCGCCGTGCTGCGTTGCTCCGTTTATGCAACACGCCAGCAAAAAATCCACACATTTGACCTTTCACTCTCTTTTATTGGTGTTGAATGACGTGGAAGTCAAGCTAGGTGACTTGAACCCATTCTATTAATATGTCTACTATATTGGATAACAGGACTGGGAATGTTACTATAGGGGTGTTATTTCACACTTAGAGGGCTCTAATAATGTTAAAAAGTGTATATTGAAGATGGTAAACAGGTTTTATACGTCTTATTTTCTCTTATTATGTCTACTGTATTGGGTAATAGGAGTGAAAAGCTGACTATAGGGGTGTTATTTCATGTCTAGAAGGCTCTAATAATGTAACAAAACATATGTAGAAGATGGTAAACAGGTTTTCTATGTCTTATGTTCTCTTATTATGTTTACTATATTGGGTAATAAGAGTGAAAAGCTGACTATAGGGCTGTTATTTCATGTCTGGGGGTCTCTTATGATGTTAAAAATTGTATTTACAAGGTCCTAAAGATGTTTTCTATGTCTTATTTTCTCTTATTATGTCTTCTATATTGGGTAATAGGAGTGTAACTGTGACTATTGGGGTGTTATTTCACATTTAGAGATCTCTTGTAATGTTGAAAAGTGTATTTAGAAGGGGGTAAATAGGTTTTCTATGTCTTAGAGATCTTGTTTTCTCTTATGATGTCTACTATATTGGGTAATAGGAGTGTAAAGGTGACTATTGGGGCGCTATTTCATGTCTAGAGGGCTCTAATCATGTTTAAGTGTATTGAGAAGGTGCTAAACGAGTTTTTGATGTCTTATTTTTGCTTATTATGTCAATTATGTTGATTAATAGGAGTGTAGGTGTGACTATGGGGGTGCTATATCAAGTCCAGAGGGCTCTAATCATGTTAAAGTGCATTTAGGAGGTGCTAAATGGGTTTTCATTAGTCTAACCAGCAAAAGATAGTATTTGTAAATCAGGAATGCTACTTAGCGTGAATGGAGTAATCAGGGTGGGGTCTGGTAGAGATGAACGGCCACAAGGAGGGACTAGTGTACTGTGTATGTACTACTGTGTACATTACGGTGTCATGTCCATGAGAAGAAGAAGCACAATGAGGGAAAAGACGAGAGAGAGAGAGAGAGAGAGAGAAGAAGAAAAGCTGCAATGCAAACAGCTGCCAGACGTCTGCCTTCTTTTACTCATAGAAAAGTTTGCTTTAATGACGCAGACGCCCAAAGCAATTAAGACCTTCTCTCTATCTCTCTAGCTCTACCTTTCTATCGCTGTCTCTCTATCCATCTATCCCTCTCTCAGTGTGTGTGGTTGAGCTGACTTTGTATGGATACATGCCAACCTACCTAGGTAGATAGCAGTAGGACCCCCCCTAGTAAGGTAGTGACCTTACTCACAATCACGTATGAAAACTGCCTCATCTCATGCAGTGTGTATGGTGTAGTGTGTAGTGTAGTGTTGCGTGTGGTGTAGTGTCCTGTAGTGTAGTGTAGTGTAATGTAGTGTAGTGTAGTGTTGTGTAGTGCAGTGTAGTGTAGTGTAGTGTAGCATGTGGTGTAGTGTAGTGTAGTGTAGCGTGTCATGTAGTGTAGTGTAGTGTAGCGTGTCATGTAGTGTAGGGCAGTGTCGTGTAGTGTGACGTGTGGTGTAGTGTAGTGTCCTGTCGTGTAGTGCAGTGTCCTGTCATGTAGTGCAGTGTAGTGTAGTCTGTGGTGTAGTGTAGTGTAGTGTGTCATGTAGTGTAGTGTAGTGTTGTGTAGTGCAGTGTAGTGTAGTGTAGTGTAGCATGTGGTGTAGTGTAGTGTAGTGTGTCATGTAGTGTAGTGTAGCGTGTCATGTAGTGTAACGTGTGGTGTAGTGTAGTGTCCTGTCGTGTAGTGCAGTGTCCTGTCATGTAGTGCAGTGTAGTGTAGTGTAGCCTGTGGTGTAGTGTAGTGTAGCTTGTGGTGTAGTGTAGTGTAGTGTGTCATGTAGTGTAGTGCAGTGTCGTGTAGTGTCATGTCGTGTAGTGTGTGGTGTAGTGTAGTGTATGTACTGTAGTGTAGTGTAGTGTGTGGTATAGTGTAGTGTAGTGTAGTGTGTGGTGTAATGAAGTGTGGTGTAGTGTAGTGTGTGGTATAGTGTAGTGTAGTGTAGTGTGTGGTGTAATGTAGTGTAGTGTAGTGTATGTAGTGCAGCATGTGGTGTAGTGTAGTGTAGTGTAGTGTATGTAGTGTAGTGTAGCGTGTCCAATCCCTGAGTAATAAAAAGCATGAGGAACATTTTATGGTTCGAGTGATACTTGAAAGTTCATTGAAATGTGACTCACCCTCTTTCATGGACACGCACACACACACACACACACACACACACACACACACACACACACACACACACACACACACACACACACACACACACACACACACACACACACACAAGGATTGAAGGATGCTTGCTTATCTTCGGGACACAGCTTAACCCTGGAACAGATCATTTCCTTCGGCCACGCCTTCCAGTCATAAAAGTGTCCATAAGAAAATGAATAATACATTTAAAATTGAAAAAATAATGAAATAAATGTGTAAAGAAGAACAAAATAAATGACACCCTTGAATGAATAATGAAATGTGACAAAAAGAAAAAAATAATACCAAATAAATCCATTTGCAAAGAAAAGAATAAATGAATATATAAAATATGTACATAAATATCTAAGTACATCAATAAATGTGTAGCGAGAAAAAAATAAAAGCTAGAATTAAACAAATGAATAAATATGCAGAAAGGAGGAAATCAGTATTGAGGAAAGGTCCTAAAAATCCATACACGAATAAAATGAATAAAAGTGTCAAAAGTATATATATATGTAGTACAAATACATACGTTTAAGGAGGAAAACAACATTTGCTAGAATAAAAGCAATCTTTGGCCCACAGATTAGCGTGTAAATCCCCGGGATGTTTCCCATTTGCTGATGCCCATTCAAGCTTTTCCCCTTCCTAACACGCACACACGCACGTGCACGCGTATTGCTTCTGGGATTAAAGCGCGAGGGGGACGGGGCGGGGGCGGGCGGGGGGGGGGTGTCCTGTGGGAGCAGTGTTTTTATGCATTTGTGCTTTGAGGATGATGGTCATCATTTGTTACGTAAGTCATCAGGATGAGGCTGTGGGATGCAGGATGGTGTTGTCCCACTAACCAGCACACACACACACACACAATGTACACACACGATGTACACACATAGCCTTTTCTTCACAAGGACACACAGTCGTGCCTCCGACACTAAAGTTTGTTTGCAAACAAGCTGCAAACGTGTAAAATATCAGCGTGTACCGGAGGCCATTTGTTGTACGATACACAGTCACGCCATGAACGCCCCCCCCCCCCTTCATAATGAATACCAGTAGTGTGTACCTTCTAAAAATAACACCTTCTGTAGAAGTACAGCCCCCGTTTGAAGGCGCACTTTGCCATTCTTAGCTGGCTCGTCTTCATCGACCGTGACGACGACGGACCCTTTTTACCTGAGTGAAGTTGCCTAACCAGGCGTCAGGTTCAAACTCCTGTGACACTTTTAAAAACACTTCAATACAGAAATACAGAAGAGACAGACAATATTCAAAGTTACTCACAGCGAGGAGAGTGAAACCACATACCCATTCTCTTTTGGGGGTCCCGACTACATGGTCGTGCAACTCTAAGGGGCGGAGGGGAAGGCAGTTGCATGAGCTGTATTTGTTTGTCTATGTGTGTGTGTATATGTGAGAGTCATTACTTTTATTGTTTTATGAGTTCTTATCTTGACACATTCTTGCAGGATTAACATGAACATCTGCATGTTTGGCACCTCCAGGACCTGGGGGTCGCTGGGGGTCTCTGATCAGGGTCACAGGAACATTTCTTCTTCAGCACATTCAAACATTTTCTATTATCTAAGCAAATAGATATAAGGGTGATAACTAACGTTATATTAATTCTATCTACATTTTATTCACACCTAGCACAAAAAAATGAGCAGTTTGGAGTGAGGTGGGGGGTCAACTTCACTCAGGAAAACGACACTGGAGGAAAAATGAGCGGGCGGTCCCCATCCATGCTGTTAGCATGTAGCAACAGCTACATTGCTACTTCTTCCCGGGTGCATCGATGTCACGTAACAACATAGAACGGAACGCCACACCGAACCTCAAGACTGCAGCAGTGGCGGCAGCTCCAATCGTAGCGTCACATCATTCATCCTGTCAGACCCAGTTCTAGGGTTATCATCACACAATCAGAGGAAAAAAAAAATAAAGCGACCACATTCTCCTTCAAATGTCCACTTTTTATTTAGCAATTCCTGATATCCATGCATACGCTATAGAACGGGATCACAGGATGGCAGCGAGGGGGGGGCATAGAGGGGACCCCCCCCTTACTAAAAGATATACTCCACTTAATGCAGGGGCTGGGAGGGGGGCGGGGGGTTAGTCATAAGACGTCATCTGCGCTTACAGGCGGTCCCTCGCTTTACCGTATTCCGAGTTCCCACGTTTTGTGGGACATAAAATTCCGTGGTAATCCCTCCTTTATGGCTGTGATGAGGGAATTTCTACAAAGTAGGATTGGATAGAAAATATATATAACCACCTTCTACATACACTTTTTAATATTAGAGCCCTCCAGACGTGAAATAACACCCCTATAGTAAACTTTACACTCCATTAGCCAATATAGATGAAGTAATAAGACAAAATAAGATACATTAGGCAAACAAAATATGTTTACCACGTTGCTATGCGGTTTTTAACACTCTTCATGATGTCCCCCCGAGTGCAGGGGGGCCACCGATACTGAAAAATCAAAGGTGGGGGCCACTGTGGTGTTGTACATTTTGTATCGCAACCAATGTTAGAAAAGTGGATCTTTAGTTGGGAATTTTTCTTCTTACACTCCATGTTTTTTTTCCTCACGGCTTTATCCCTAAATATTTGGGAATAGACTCCCCCCCCACGTCATAATTTGACGTGACTATGAAACAACATTCTTTTGGATGATTGTAGCTCATATTCTCCTAAAATGACTGCGATTTTCCTGTTGAATTTTATTTTTTATTTTGCCCTGGCGGAAGTGCGCCAATGAAAAGGAAAGACATCCCAAGCGGGGGGGTCGTGGATTCTAAGGGCTGTAACCAGGAGGTCTGGGAGGACGCGAGATACGGATTTCGCGACTTCGACTAAAAGTGGACTTCCGTGGCAGCCCGGGAACGGAAGTGACGCGCAAGCGGAGGACCGCCTGTTGCAGAGTTTTCCCAAAGTCTGGTCTTGTAGGCCTCGTCTGGCTTGGCTTAGCTGGAACCTGATATAGTATTTCCCTTTACTAATACATCTACGTTGTTGGATAGAAAAGTGGATACATTGATGATGATGATAATAGAATAATAAGGATACATTGATATCATCACCGTAAACCCGAACACGGGGACATCATGTAGTCACTGGAACTGGACCACAGCTCCAAAGTGGTCCAAAGTGGTCCAAAGTGGTCCAAAGTGGTCTGTGCAGCCCTGCTGTAGTGATTGTGAGAGCTCCGTTAGCACCGTGTCACAGTCTGCGGACAGTTGAGGCTTCTTTTCTTCGTATTTGGTTTGCTTTTCCTCTCGGTCTCTTAATGGCCGCTCAGACCGAGTCCACCTTGACCTGGTTATTGTTGGTCATGAGCGGCGACGGCTTGCTCTTGAGCCTCTCGCCGGCGTCGTTGGAGCTGTCCTGGAAGAAGATGCGCGCCGTGCACACGGACACGACGATGCGCTTGTACTCGCGGCGGAAGTTCTGGTTGAGGACGCCGTAGACGATGGCGTTAAGGCAGCTGTTGAAGTAGGCCATGAAGTAGCTGGCCACGAACAACCACTCGGGGATGAGCGGCACCACCACCTCGGGCCGGATGGCCACCGCCAGCCCGATGAGGTTGAGCGGCGCCCAGCACACGGCGAAGAGCACGAAGACTACGAACATGGTGACAAAGTTGCGCACGTCGTGCGGCGTCAGCTTGGGCCGGTTGTCGGGCTTGACGCGCCGCCGTACCTGGATGACCAGGATCCAGATGCGCAGGTAGCAGTAGGTGACAATCATGATGGGCAGGATGAAGTGGAAGAAGACCACGGCGATGGTGTACGCTGAGCTGGCCGACTGCTCGAAGGTGCAGGAGTAGACGCGCGGGTCGTACTGCAGCGAGCCCACGAACAGGTTGGGCACAATGGCCACCACCGTCAGAGCCCAGATGAGCAGCACGTAGCACACCGAGTTCTTGTCGCTGTACAGCTTGTCGTACTTGAGGCTGTGGCAGATGTAGCAGTAGCGGTTGATGGCGATGCCCGTGATGTTGAAGATGGAGCCGATGACGCTGACGCCCATCAGGAAGCCGCTGATCTGGCAGTGGACGTAGCCCAGGTTCCAGCCGTTGTGGAAGATGGAGGTGAGGACCAGCGGGTACGGGTAGATGGCCACCACCAGGTCCGCCACCGCCAGGCTCACCACGAAGATGTTGCCTGCGGGGACACGCACAGACGCAACGCGGGTCAGGTGAGACCAACAACCCCGAGATGCTCGTGCCATGCCGTTACTCGCCGAAACAACGCCGGATTACGACGCAAATGTGCATTGAAAAAGTCACCCTTTTCACAACCACTGAAATTGTATTCAATTGTATATAAACAGGACGCGTTGTGTTCAAAGAATATAAGACACCCAGCCATTTTGCCACATTTTGTCAAGGGAGACATCTTCCATCTTCCATTTGGTTCAATACGGTACCCAATCCTGACAGACGGATCTACAGTCTTAACAGACAGATATGCAAGACTCACCCAAATATAAGACACCCAGAATATAAGACAACTAGTCATTTTCTGAAGGAAAACTATCATCTTCCATTTGGTTGAATACTGTACACAAACCTGATGACATTCCATTATGTTAAACAGACAGTTTGACAGTTGAAATATGCTGTACTCACCCAAATATAAGACGCTACAAATACACAGAGTGCAAAATTAGACAAGGGCTGGTGACCGCTCTCAATGTGTACCACGCTAAGAAAAAGTAAAAACCACTAACACTGTTGTGGATTGTTGATAAGCAAAACAGGACATGTTTTAGTGTAAGAATATAAGACAACTTGGCATTTTCTGATTTTTTTTTCCAAGACAAAAATCGACCATCTTACATTTGCTTCAATACAGTACGCTAACCTAATGCCACTCTTTTTTTTTTTTTTTTTTTACATACAGTTCAGGTATGCTTTACTCAAATAGAAGACGCTTCGAATGTAAAACAACTAGTATTTACATTTTGGGGAATTATCCTTTTTTTTTTTTTTTTTTTACCAACCCCGCAGTACACCACTCTTCCAAAAACAAAAACTCATTTTAAAAAAAAATCACAAAACAATAAGAACAAAAACAAAAGGTAAACAGAAGGTGGCCATTTTTGTGGCTCTAATTTAAAACAGAGGGATCATAAGTCGACCCCTCCCCTACCCAAAGTGATAGCTAAGCATCCATTCCACCATCAGGAAGTTAAATAACCCCCCCATTGCCGCTTCCACGCTCCAATTATCGGCTAAAATGCTGACAGGACAGAAGTACAATAAAAGTAAGTGCGCCTCTTTTCTGATCTTTACGGTAAAGATGAAAGAAAGGCGGTTTCCCCGTCTTGGATGTAAAAACGCCGCAACATAAAAACACGGATGGTTGGACCGCACGTCTTACATGTTGGCAAACCGAGCCCGCCATGCGTCTGCAAAACGTGTCATTATCTCCTGGCGTGGGCGCCGTTTGTCGCGTGTCGCCAGGCCGCCGGGAGAGGCTTTTGTCGCTGCTGTCAGTCATGTGAGCCAGGGGGGTTGGGGGAGGCTGAAAAGCCGTTGCAACGTGCGTGTGTGTGTAGGCTATTTCACTTTCAGTTGGTATCCGTCTGTCCATTCAAACGTCAATCCACTCGCATACACACCCTAAAGAACAAACATGTCTGTCCATTCACACACACACACTCAGCAAATCTTCAAACCCGTCTGTCCAATGTAAATGTGTTAGTCCATTCACGCAAATACTGTAGTTAGCAGAACAAGGTGTCTATCCATTCACATACCCGCATTATGTAAACACGTCTCTGGTTTACATGTCTATCCATTCGCATTCACACTATATACAACAAACATGTCTATCCATTCGCGTACACACTGTGCAGAACCAACATGCCTGGCCAATCGGACACACAGACATTTGTTCAGACACAATGAAACATGTTTGTCCATTCACACACACACTGTACATACCAGAAACAGCTGGATGTTCATTCACGTACCCAATGTAAACACGCACACATTATGCAAACATGTCCATCCATTCGTATATCCATCCAATCATCAAATTTGTCTGTCAATACACAGGTAACATAAACGTGTCTGTCCATTCACACACACTGCATGCGTCTGTCCATTCACACACACTGCAACTAATGCTACTAAAAACAGATGAGCCTGTCCATTCACGTTCTTAATAATGCAAACATGTCTGTCCGTTCACATCCAACATTAAGCTCTCCATTCGCATACCCATGTCATCGACATCGATGTAAAACACACACATGCTAAACATCAAGTCAACGTCTGTCCATTCACATACTGCATGTAACCCAAACACAAGGAAGTCCGAACACTAAAAGGTAAACATGGCTAACACAACATGTTTATGTAAGAATCTATCCATTCATGCATGCCGCTTTAACAAGCTAAAATCAACACGCTAACATTTCTTCCTGGAAGAAAGACAGGAAGAAAGGAATCCCACCAGGTCGCGCGATGCGACTACCTGCGCCCGAGGAGGATTTAGAGCAACCTTTAGCATCAAAAGACGCATTTAAGCTTCTCTTATACTCAAGAAAAATAGCCTGGAGCCGCAAATGTAACACAAGTCTTTCCTTTATTTTCCCCACTAAAACAAGAGAATCCAAGTATTCAGTTCATCAATCATCAATCATACACAAGTCCAAGTGGGGAAATGAAAAGACCAATGTAATAAATAGAATATCATAAAAGGCACCAGGCCCGGGATGACAATCAATCAATAAATGAATGACATGATAAATGAAAACAAACATCAGCACCTTGGTACGTTTGGTCCGTACAACAACGGCATGAATGGAGTGAGTCTCTTTGTCTCAGTGGGTGAAGGCGGGGCCGCTAGCATGCACACAGAGTGCAGAACGTAGAATGAAATTCATTCATTCATTTTCTACCGCTTATTCTCATGAGGGGGTGCTGGAGCCTATCCCAGCTGTCTTGGGGCGAGAGGCGGGGTCCACCCTGGACTGGTGGACAGCCAATCACAGGGCACATATAGACAAACAACCATTCACACTCACATTCATACCTATGGACAATTTGGAGTGGCTAATTAACCTAGCATGTTTTTGGAATGTGGGAGAAAACCGGAGTACCCAGAAAAAACCCACGCATGCACGGGGAGAACATGCAAACTCCACACAGAGATGGCCGAGGGTGGAATTGAACCCGTGTCTCCTAGCTGTGAGGTCTGTGCGCTAACCACTCGTCCGCCGTGCAGCTGAGAATGAAATTGTTATACATATATATTTTATTGTACTTTGATTAAAGTATAATAAACTGTTTATTTTTTGTTAGCACTGTTAGCTTAGATGCCCGCTGCAGGTGAAGAGAGCGGCATTGGGCTCCAGAGCCACAGCTTGCCTACCCCAGCCCATTGAGGCTTCAGCAGTGTAGGCACGGCTTTAGGGAACATGATAGCTATTTGCTTCATCCGTGTTCGGTCTTTATTGACGTTGGTCAATATGGGGGGGGGTCAATATAGGGGTGCCCCCCCCCCCCCCATACCTCTAATGACTCCTCTCAGGAGACCGTAATTAGACATGAGGTCCAAACTAAGCAGAAGCCAAAACACAATCTCCTTCATGACCATCTCATTCGTCCGTGAGCACCGTGGCTGTAAGCAACCTCAGCTTCCGTTATTCTTATCCTTTCCTTGGTTTTTTTGCACGGCAGCGCGCACGTGACGCCCACCTTCATGCGTCTCGGCGGGGATGTTGTTAGACCGGTGCTGAGCTGTCTCCTTCCGCTGGACTGCGTCGCATCACAACATCGTTAGGCCAATGTTTTGCGCTCGGAGTCGTGCTGTTTTTACGCCGCCGTGACTTTCATGATTGTGGCAGGTTCCTCTGAGCGCTGCCACCTTTGACCTTTCGCTGCTCATTTCTGGTTAGGTCAACATCTACCAAGCCGAGGATGGAAAAAGCAGCAAAGTACGCTCTTACGTGAAATTCATACGCTTAGGACGCAATTCATGAGCTCCGCTGCAAAGAGGCTGCCGGACATCCGCCTTGGCAGGTTTAGGATTGGCATCTTCCAAAATCTTCTTTAGGCACAACCTGATCTTTCAAGGCACACACGATATTGTGTTCTATGGCGACATAAGATAAAGAAATACTGGACTCTCTTCTTTCATCAGAAAACATGTTCTACATTGTTCTGCTCTTCAGTGATCAGCAGTAGAACATACTAGCTACGTTTCTGGGAAATATCAGTTCCCCACTAGAGAGGGGAGAAAACAACTACAGTATCATCCATGATCCATAATCCATAATCCGTCATCAATCAACCATGAATGATCATCCATCATCTATGATCCATCATCCACCATACATGATCCATCATCCATGAATCATGATCCATCAGCCATCATCCATCATTCCATCATTCATCATTCCATGATCCATCATCCATCATTCCATCATCCATCATTCATCATCCATGATCCATCATCCATCATTCCATCATCCATGATCCATCATTCCATCATCCATGAATCATGATCCATCATCCATGATCCATCATCCATCATTCCATGATCCATGATCCATCATCCATCATCCATCATTCCATCATCCATCATTCCATCATCCATGATCCATCATTCCATCATCCATGAATCATGATCCATCATCCATGATCCATCATTCCATGATCCATCATCCATGATCCATCATCCATGAATCATGATCCATCATCCATGAATCATGATCCATCATTCCATCATCCATGATCCATCATCAATCATCCATGAATCATGATCCATCATCCATCATTCCATGATCCACCATTCCATGAATCATGATCCATCATTCCATGATCCATGAATCATGATCCATCATTCCATGATCCATGATCCATGAATCATGTCTCTGCACTCCTGCCACCTGGTGGCCTTTGATAGCCTCAAACTTCTAGAAAACTGACTTCTTTTGGTCTGCAGTTGCGCGTCACAGTAAAAGACGTATAAAACGTATGACTACCTCTCTGGGAGCGTACCATTAGCATTAGCATTAGCATTCCCTCATATCAGCCGGGTAATTATCAGTGGTCAAATGAGCGTGCAGCCTTAGTTATTAATATTAATAACACGTGTTGTCGCCGATAACAAAGCTGCTGTGCAGGAACTTTTTTTCTTGAAATATGTGTATATATCTAACTAGCATATTATTAGGAATGGAACATCTTCCGTCTGCTATCAACATGTCTCGTTCAAAGAAGAGGGAACATGTTCCATTCCAAACAGCGTGGCGGTTCCAGTGCTTCCTTGGATGCTGCTGGTCTGATGAGCGGCAAACTTATTTCTTCTTTGAACGCCTGAAAAGCAAAATAAAGAATTCATGGATGCAGAAAAGCAAGCATTTATATTCTTTTTCACGCTCGTTGCACATCTTCTGCCACTTATTGATTGAAGATGCTGACGGTCCTGAAGGACGATGCTGAAGGACCATCTTTCCAATGCAGGCTCTAATAGTATTTATTATATGATTTCATATGATGATAACAATAAAGATAAGACAAAGAATAAAAATGAAGCAAGATAAAATGTTCCCGTCGGGACGTCCCAAAGGTTTCTCAGCATGTTCCAAACCTCAATGACGGGATTCACGCATCAGCGGCGGTGGAATACTACGAGACAAACTGTGGCGTGAGTAATGGCGGCGATTATCATCATCATGGCCCCGCCTAAATGTCACGAGCAGCCACACGCGTTCCATACATCATCAGCCTTGTCACAAGCGTCTGCAGACACGCCGCCGCTGATAGACTGCTGACGTGAAGAAGCGAGTCTAAGGCGCTTTTGGTGATTTATTTATGTTTTTCAACCGCCACTGAGGTCAGCGGCGTTGAGTATTCTTGTGATCATGGCGGGACGATGGTTTGATGGCTTCTTGGTCTCATGCCTTGCTGCGCTTTGCATTCAATTCACAATTTATGACAATACTTTCTTCTGGTGAAAAGGAGCTTTCTTTCATCGTGGTGCTTTTACAAGTTCTACAAGGAATATTTTCCGACTTAAAGCATAGAATACCTGTTTACAACTTTCTAAATGTGTTTTTTTAACATTATTAGAGCCCTCTAGACATTATTACCCAATATAGTAGACATAGTAAGAGAAAATAAAACACATTAAGCATAGAAAATCTTATTACAACCTTCAACATGTGTTTTTTAACATGATTAGAGCAGTCAAGACATGAAATAACACCCCTATAGTCATTTTGACACTCCTATTACCAAATATAGTAGACATAGTAAGAGAAATTAAGGCGCATTAAGGGTAGAATATCTGTTTACAACCTTCTAAATATGTTTGTTAACATGATTAGAGCCCTCTAGACATGACATAACACCCCTATAGTCACTTTTACACTCCTATTACCCAATATAGTAGACCTAGTAAGAGAAATTGAGACACATTAAGCGTAGAAAATCTGTTTACAACCTTCTAAATGTGTTTCTTTACATTATTAGAGACCTCTAGACATTAAATAACACCCCTATAGTCACTTTTACACTCCTATTACCCAATATAGTAGACATAGTAAGAGAAATTAAGACACATTAAGAACATTTGTTTACAACCTTCTAAATGTGTTTTTGTAATGATTAGAGACCTCTAGACATTAAGTAACATCCCTATAGTCACGTTGACATTCCTATTACCCAATATAGTAGACATGGTAAGAAAATAAAACATTAAGCGTAGAAAAGCTGTTTACAACCTTCTAAATGTGTTTGTTAACATGATTAGAGCCCTCTAGACATGAAATAACACCCCCATAGTCACGTTTGTACTCTTATTACCCAATATAGTAGACATAGTAAGACAAAATAAGACATAGAAAACGTGTTTATCATCTTCTAAATACACTTTTCAACATAAGAGCTTACTAGACATGAAATAACCCCCCTATAGTCACATTTACACTCCTATTAGCAATATACGTAGTAGACATGATCAGAGATAATAAGATAAATAAGACATAAATAAGTGAGGGTGTCATGATACACTCAACTCACAAGACTAGACTGTACATGATATTGGGTTCACGAGAACGAGACAAGATTTGAAAATTAGAGAAAATATCGAAGCGGACAAACGATATCCAACCCCTGAAAGAAACGTTTCTACCGCCTACAGCGCAGGCAGAGTCCAAATTTGGAAGGAGCCAATTTGAAATCCCGTCCACACGTCCAAGGACGACAGCCATTTAATGAGGTCCCGTGGAATTCCCTAAAAATATCTGCCAGCCAGAAAAGTAGGAGAGCGGAGGAAAAAAGGATCGAGACCAAACAGCGGCGCCCATGGAAGAGAGAAGAGGATGCTTCTCACGAGTGGATGGAGAGATGTTATCTTTATGAATGAAGCCTGGGTTGGTCTCCTCCCCCCCCTTATAAGAAATCTATTTCCAGAGCCAACATACAGCATATTAATAATAAAAGACCACATCTGTCCATAGCATCTCCATTACTCCACTTAGGGAAAAGGATGTGGATTTAGGTGGAAGCCCATCCCGTGGAGAAGGGGATTTACCGGCTGACCTGAACCGCCCCCCCGATTGGGAAGTACCGTGTGAAGGCAACACTGGGGAGTACCTGGGGGGTCGGGGGGGCTGTGTTGTTTTGGAGTGATGACCTCCACGGTATTCTTATTCTTATTCTGTTCTCACTACGCCCCGACTATGGACATCCGACAACGTCTGCTCTTCTATATTGAAATATTAGTTGGCAATCGAGGTGCTCGAGGACAGCAACATCATGCTAGCTTAGCATAGTCGCTGGCAAAAAACTCATCCATCAAACTCACAGCTCCCACATGGGATAGCTGGATTATTTCAGGATGTGGATTATTTTTTTTACAATGTATATACGCACAGTTTAACCCTGATTAGCATCATTAATCCTTTCCAGAAGGTCTGACTCAAACCAAAACATACTCTAACCAAATCCTTTTTCCCCATAGGAAATACTGGAACGTGCTCGGAGAAATTTCCTGAATTCAATGGCGTTCCTCACCTTCACTACGGAAATGCTGCCACTTGAAACTTTCTTTGGCTCCCTTTTGACTTCATTTTGGTTCCATCTTGGCTCCATTTTGGTTCCATTTTGGCTCCATCTTGGCTCCGTTTTGGCTCCATCTTGACTCAATTTTGGCTTCATTTTGGCTCCATTTTGGTTCCATTTTGGCTCCATTTTGGTTCCATTTTTGACTCCACTTTGGCTCCATCTTGGCTCCGTTTTGGCTTATTTTGGCTCCATTTTGACAAAATTTTAGCTCCATTTTGGCTCAATTTTAACTCCATTTTGGCTCCATCTTGGCTCCATTTTGGTTCCATTTTGGCTCCATGACCACTTGTGGTGTGACGGTGTAATTAGCAAATAACCACAGTCAACCGTCATGTTGGTGGACTTTGTTTCCAGCATGCTAACAGGGACGCGATGAAAAATGTTAGCAACAAAGCCGGACTCCAGGTCGGTATTAATAACACGAGAAGACGCTAACCGGGAAATGTACTTGAACCGAGGCAAACATTTTTTGCAACCAGAAAATATACAAAAAGCGCCACTGTACCGATTTGGCACCGGTTTGGGATCATATATAAACGTTACCCGATCCTAAGCACATCCATCTAGCGAGGGGCGGGTCAGAGGTGATGGAGGGAGGCTTTTCCTTCACGACGTCATGAAAAGATGCAACTTGGAGCATCTGGCCTCTGAAAAGTGAAGCCAGGTGATGAGCTGGGATCCTGTTTGGCGCTCATGAAGACGTATTACAGTTAGAACGTCATTAAAAAGTCACTTGGGCATAATGGGAGACCTTTAACAGTAGAGAGGCTGCACTACATGGAGAAATAATGGGAACGTAGCGGAGCCTGCCAGCCTCCAGGGTGGGGACTCCCGGTGGGCACATCCCTCCTTTAAATTAAAATTTGACCTCCATTAGGGGGCTATACCTGTACCTCGTGGAGTTTGCTTAAAGCTGCAAGCAGCAGCAAAGATTATCCACCATATTCTTCATCACAGCAGGATATCATTGTCATCACACATAAACCATACTATTGCCATATTATAAAGCATATTATTACCATATTATAAACCATATTATGGCCATACTTAAAACCATACCCGGTTCCAGACGCTACGATAAGTGAATTCCTGCAAAGTAGGATTCAATGTTGATGAATTCATATTAATATTTAAATATTAATACATTTAATATTAATATTTATATAATATTATATAATAATATTTTTTTGCAATTCGAGCATAGAAGAACTGTAAGAACTAAATATGATTTTTAACATTATTAGAGCCCTGTAGACATGATATAGCGCCCCTACAGTCACTGCATGTAGTCATGAAGTCAGCCATGGCAAGTCTCCCCTCATAGAGTGGAAAAAAGACATCCTCCCATTCTGTGTGGAAGTGGTAAGTTTTTGGCTTAAGTTTGAAAGTCTGTAGTTCTAGTCGAGTAATTATCTCGCTATATGGTAGCTTAGCTACTGTTAGCATTCTAACATTTCAATCGACGTTGTGCTGAAAACACAACGTTATTGCGAGGATTGACATGTACGTTTTCTTTGAAATATTCCCTTTATGAACATTGAATCTTATCTTGAGAATGTTTTTATGGCCGTCTGGATCCAATGAAGCGCTACTTGCCAAATCCCCCGACACGTAAATCCTCCTGGAACAGAAGACGGCGGCATCTCACGGCTCTGCTTTATCGTAACACGCCAGGACGCACCAGATTCCCATTCCACAATATCGGCATGGAGGCAGATTCCTTTGGTAGGAGCTCGCTAAGATGCCGCTTTTCCACAAGCGTGCGTTCCAGCCTTGATGCGGATCAGCGGGGTACAGCGAGAGAGGAGTCACCTGGCTGACAGGCGCGACGCCCATCGCCCGCGGCTCATCATCTGACAGCTCGGCGCCTTCCATTACCTGCCGCCACATTTCAAACCTGGGTACTGTCAAAACATGCAGGAAGTCAACGCCGCTTTTAAATGTCTTCCTTTTCTTGTGCGAGTGCGAAGAGACGATGAAGTCGGCATTGGCGGGAATAAGCGACACTGTTTGCTTTGAGACGGGAATGAATGAAGGTGAGAAATGTTATGTTTTTACCACTTTTGGTGATAGTCTGTGACAGTTACATAATGGTAATGTAATATCCGGTTATTTGGTAAGGCCAGAATAAAAACATGAATCAGGCGCCAGTGGATTTACAAAAGAAGGGTGAGTCTAAATGGAATGAATCTAAATGTGTTTTTTAACATTATTAGAGCCCCCTAGACATGAAATAACACTCCTATAGTCACTTTTACACTCCTACTACCCAATATAGTAGACAGAGTAAGAGAAAATAAAACACATTGACGTAGCAAATCTGTTTACAACCTTCTAAATTTATTTTTTAAACATTATTAGAGCCCTCTGGACATGAAATAACACCCCTATAGTCACTTTTACACTCCTATTAACCAATATAGTAGACCTAGTAAGAGAAATTGAGACACATTAAGCGTAGAAAATCTGTTTACATCCTTCTAAATGTATTTTTTAAACATGATTAGAGCAGTCTAGACATGAAATAACACCCCCACAGTCACTTTGCACTCTTATTACCCAATATAGTAGACATGATAAGAAAAATCAGGCATAGAAAATCTGTTTATAACCTTCTAAATGTGTTTTTAACATGATTAGAGCCCTCTATACATGACATAACCCCCCTATAGTTACCTTTATACTCCTATTAGCCAATATAGCAGACACGATCAGAGATAAGATAAATAAGACATAAAGTGGGGGTGTCATGATACACTCAACTCACAAGACAAGACAAGATTTGAACATTACTTTTAAGAAAATATCGAAGCGGACAAACGATAATAAACGACTTACCATTAAAGCTTGACTTTGCTTAGTACGCTAATAACAAAGCAAGCTAACAGGTCTGAAATGCTGTGTTTCAACTCCCAAACTCCAAATATAAAAAATGGCAAAAAGTGCACTTTCCTGTGAAGTGGAGCATCATCCACTCTACCAGCATACTACTAGCGTACTACTAGCGTACTACTCCACAATGCAAAAGCTAATCATTAGCGTTGACTATTGTACTTGCAAAACTGTACAAAGGACAAGGATCAGGTGGTAGGACATGAGGACAGGCCGGGAGCTGATTGGTCGGGATCCAGGAGGAGGATGGTGGACCATCACAGAAGACAGAAAGAGGGCGAAGACGGTAGGTTACCATCACTCCACCTGAAAATCCACGGCTCAAATTTCCCCAGCGCTGTTGGCGATTGTGTCGTGTTAAAATACCTGTCCGACACGCTTAGCCCCTCCGCTACGGCCCCCGACATGACAAAACACCACGGGTGGTGTCACACTGGATCGCAGCCAGACCTCCACAGCTGGTGGTCTGACACAGCCTGACAGGTCCAGTCACGTCTTCCAGACAAAGCCCCCCCCCGGACGACTTGTCTGATGTCATGTTGTCAATCTGCTTACACGCTTCCGATGTGCCGTCAAGCAGGGACAAAACAATCGAGAAAGAAAGACCCTACTGTGCGGGGAGTAGTGGTTTCCATCACACTGGTCCCGGTCACGGGTGAGGGGGACACTGTACTTGCAGCGCCCGAGGACCGAGGGAGGGGGATGGGGGCGAACCATGTGGCTCCTGTAGCTACTGGTGCTGCAAACATTTCCAGTCATCCAGCTGCTCCCCAGAAAGCATCACTAGCAGCGTCGGAGCGCGGATTAGTCATGGTCTCTAAGTGGGACAATGGCGGGACTTCATCTGGAGTGGGACGCGGCTTTTCTGCTGAGTTGTCGCTCTGTCAAAGTCTGGCTAATATGGCAGTCGCTTATTTTGCTGACGCTCGCGGACGCGCTGGCTTTTTAACCTCTTCGTCCCCGCGAACACGCCGTGTGCTTTACTTAGCGTTATTGCCTTCCGTAAGACAAACAGCTGTCCAGTTCAAGGTCCACTCTTTTTAAATCACGTCCTTAGAGTCGCGCGTGAGCCCGTTTGTGAGTACCAAATACACACGTAGTACACATCTATCATCTCGCTCCCTACTTTGTTTTATTTTGTAGGAGTAGAGGGGCACAAACAGGATGAACGAATTCCTTCCTTGTGGACGTGACACCAGCTACAAGTTTATTATTTTATTGCTTAAAATAGCAAACAGGCTAACCTAGCATGGTGCTGTATTGTTAGCACTTTTCACAGATAAACCTTGCGGTGGTCTTACGCTCCAGTTTAGCGACTGTTAGCATGCAATGGTGCGTTTGTGTCTTGCAAACATCACACCTCCACTCCTTAGATCACGTCCTTAGAGTCACGCGTGAGTACCAAATACCCACATAGTACACATCTATCATCTCCCTCACTCCTCTGCTTTATTTTGTAGGAGTAGAGGGGCACAAACAGGATGTCAAAAAGGAACAACTTCCTTCCTTGTAGCTGGTGTCACATCCACAAGTTTATTATTTTATCGCTTAAAATAGCAAACAGGCTAACTTAGAGGATGATGATGCTGTATCGTTAGCACTTTTCACAGATAAACCTTGCGGTGGTCTTACACTCCAGTTTAGCAACTGTTAGCATGCAATGGTGCGTTTGTGTCTTGCAGACATCACACGGCCACTCCGTTCTGCTCCACGCTGAGGCAAATACTTTGTCACGCTTTTCCACAGACTGCAGACAAAAACATCAGGCTTCGCAAAAACAAACCTGCTGCATGCCGCACACAAAATTGCCAAAAATAATGAAGAGGAGGGTATGAATTGGTGTTTGTGTGTCCAACACACACACACACAAACGCACACAGTGAAATAAGGCAACACAAAGACAATGCAGTAAAATTATCTGCTGGAAACAGACTTGCTGGTCTTCAGCGCCACCTGCCCCAATCAAAACCACTTTTATCCCTTTTCCGCTCTGCCTCGCTATTTGGCGGGCCGGCGGTAGCGTGGCTGCGTGAAAGGCCGAGCCCGGCAGGGGGGCTGACAGGTTGACCCAGTTAGGAGCGTGTAGCGTGTAGCGTGTAGTGTTGTGACCGCTGTTTCCATCTTTTAACACACGCAAAGGCCAAAAAGCAGCGGCTGCCCTCCGACCTCACAGTTCAAACAACAACAACGCTTCCGACGTGGCGCCGGGTTGAATCCTCGGCTGGAGAAAGGAGCCGTGACAGCATGCCGATCACATGATTACACAGTCATTCTGGGAATGGATTCACCCTCGATGGTTCTGCTGGAATTCATGCAAGCCAGCAAAATGATAAAGGACGTTTTATTCTGATAGGGCAGTCAAGGCTTTTTGCCCTTTACAGGAACAGAGGAAGAAACAAACTGGTATAATTTAATACTGTACACTCCGGAAACCGAGACATTCTAGGACACCCTTATTTTGTTTACACAATTAGACGACATGTGGCTAGCTGTTGTCTTATTTTGAAAGTCTGTTGTGTGTGTTGAGAACGTTGGACGGTCAAGACGAGCTAGCTGCAAGAACAAATGTGCCTCTGGTCGTTTTTCACTACGAACTTGCATGATATCAACGCCGACTGGCATTAAACACACGAGCAGGCTACACTAAGCTAGGTTTCAAGACAGCTTTTGCCGGAGTTAAGTTCGGAATGAAACTGAGCGGTCCGTCGTAGAAATACTTCCCCACATGAATGTTCCTTCTCCTCACAATGACATCATGTCATTCACATTGGCGGTGTTAGCTGATGAAAGACAAGAGTGTAATGTTTCCTTTGGTAGGTTCCATGTTTATATACGTAGCCATAGAACACAACAAAAATGGCCGCTACTGAAGGGGTTGTCTTTGGAAAAAGGGGCTGGGATTGAATGAGCTAAATGAATATTCAACATTGAAGATTGTTATGCTAACTACCTAGCTAGCGCTCTTCATCATGTACTTGGGGGGTTGTCTCCAAAATTTCTCCAGTCGCAGTGTTCGATTCTCACTTCCCTTGGGATCCAACGCCGTTGCCAGGACGCAGCGACGCCCCAGCTGGCAAGCGACGCCAGCATCTTTAATCAAGCGGTGAATTGTTGAAAAGGGTATGGGGTCATTCAGGTGGAAGAACACAACAAAAGGAAGTCAACTTATGGAATACGTATCGGAATGACAATGACATGTCCACGGAAGATCAGTGGTGTATCACAGCGTCCATCACTCCGCTGCAGCTGAAGATGGACGAGCAGGGAGATGGAAGGAGACGGAATCCAGGAGCGTACGCCATTCCCTCCATCACGCACACGTCCTCCCAATAAATGTCTGTCTTGGATCCCATTTGCAATTAGCAGGCAGCTTGATCCCGTCGGAAGATGGGAAGCTTCACATTTATGTCATTTAGGTCCCAGGGAGGGGGGGCGTCTAATGAGGAGCAACTGCCACTCATTAAGGAAGCAGCACACTCATCATGTTTCAAGGTGATGGAGGTTAATAGGCCACGCCCACAAACCTCGCTGCTCTGCCAAGTCACAACTCTAAGAAAAGCGAGTGCGAATCCGCAAAAATGGGAACGTGTTACATGGGAAAAGCCTGTGGTCACCCCCGACTTAAACAACTAGCTAAGTCCCCAGCCATCAACATCCCATAATACCTACGAAGCGTGCTAACTGAGCATACGCGGGGGGTGAGTGGGTAGAGCGGAGGTTACTGTGCGTGTATCTGCCTAGCGTATGGTGGAGGGGGTTTGGGCGGGTGGGTGGCGGCCAGGGCGGCCGCACCGCTGCACAGCTGATGCCAAGGGTGTGTTTGTTTTGCCCCACTTTCTGGTGACAGATGCTGTGCAACCTCACCCATCCTGTTTTAGGTGAAATATTTGCAAGCGCTATCAGCAAACACGAATCCAGCGTTTTCAGCCATCTGTCTGCCAGGGGGGTCGGGGGGGGCTTGATAACACGCCATCATGTATGTGTGATGAGCGGCACATACTCAGCTTTGGCCCAGCAGACCAGACTGTTCATTTGTTTATATATGATTTATTTTTCCATACCGCTTGTCCTCACTCGGGGTATGCTGGAGCCTATCCCAGCTAACTATTGACAGGCTAACCACTAGACCGCTGTGCAGCCTCATTTGTTTATATTTGTTTTATTTTTCAACTTTCTGCTTGTCCTCACTCGGGGTATGCTGGAGCCTATCCCAGCTGACTATTGACTAGTGGTTAGCCTGTGCTAACCACTAGACCGCCGTGCAGCCTCATTTGTTTATATTTGTTTTATTTTTCTACTTTCTGCTTGTCCTCATTCAGGGTATGCTGGAGCCTATCCCAGCACACTATTGACTAGTGACTAGTTGTTAGCCTGTGCTAACCACTAGACCGCCGTGCAGCCTCATTTGTTTATATTTGTTTTATTTTTCTACTTTCTGCTTGTCCTCACTCGGGGTATGCTGGAGCCTATACCAGCTGACTATTGACTAGTGACTAGTTGTTAGCCTGTGCTAACCACTAGACCGCCGTGCAGCCTCATTTGTTTATATTTGTTTTATTTTTCTACTTTCTGCTTGTCCTCACTCGGGGTATGCTGGAGCCTATCCCAGCTGACTATTGACTAGTGGTTAGCCTGTGCTAACCACTAGACCGCTGTGCAGCCTCATTTGTTTATATTTGTTTTATTTTCTACTTTCTGCTTGTCCTCACTCAGGGTATGCTGGAGCCTATCCCAGCTGACTATGACCGGGAGGCGGGGTCCACCCTGGTCTGGTCTCCAGCCAACTACAGATCATTCGCATGTTCATACCGAACATGTTTGTGGAATAGGTATAGGAAACCGGACTCCCTGGAAAGAACCCACACAAACTCCACATCGAGATTCAAACCCATATCTGCGTGGTCAACATGCTAACCACTACTTCACCGTGCGTCTTTTGGGTTTGATTGATTCATACCATGATTACACCCGACACAAGACAAGCTTTATCAGAAGTTACAAGAACGCTTTTACTTCAGTGTTTTGATCTCATGCTTTTATTTTGAAGTGGAATTTTAGAATTTGTCTATTAATATTAATAACGGTGGTGACGGGGCTCTGTAGTGCTATTTGTAGTGCTGGAGTGAGACCTCTTGTCAGTAATGTCTCTGCGGGGGGAGGCGGGGCCTATAGCATACACACACAGTGCAGCAAGGTAAATTGGACTGTACAGCCTGGTGTGTATACATTATACTTTATACTATGTACTTTGTAGTACGGCACAAGGAAACACTTGGTGTTCCAGTCCACACGTGAGTACTTTTACCCCAAAGTAAGAAACAGCAGGACAGCTTTAAGAATGGCAGCACGATGGAACCAATCAGGTCGTCGACCTCCCGCAACAATCTGTTGTATACGTTGACGCGTCGTCGTCACGCTGCGTAAATCGAGGTCAGCATGAGCAGAGTTGGGCGGCGTGGAGTACGATTATTCTCTGCAGCTTTTTCACCCCAATTGACCCCCCAAGAGCTCAACGTAATCTTCTTACGCCAAAGTTCCACGTGTTTTCAACGTCTTTCTGCTGTCTTTCCCGCCGTACATACCATTATCTTCAAGGCCTCCCACGGATGAGCCGCCATGTTATTGCGCCGCTTATCGTCGTCTTAATCTTACATGATCCCCCCCCCACCCTACCCCACAATGTCTCGGATCGCAGGCTTTGGCCACGCGTCTAATTTCCTATTTACTGCAGTAACTGCTTGGCCTCAAAAGTTGCAGAAAGCGTATGAACGATGTCATATTCCTCCATAATCCCTTTTATTAAAAAGCCGCTATCACTTTTAGGGATCGGGGGCATTTTCTGCATTCGGACATCTTGCAACGGCAACCACCGTTCCTGTCGTTACTCTAATAGCAGGATCGAACATGGGCTCGGACGCAGGACGCACGTAGAACGTGAGTACAAGCACGCTGCTTGTACTGCTACCCACATAGTACACATCTATCATCTCGCTCCATACTTTGCTTTATTTTGTAGGAGTAGAGGGGCACATGGATGAACAACTTCCTTCCTCGTGGACGTGACACCAGCTACAAGTTTATTATTTTATCGCTTAAAATAGCAAACAGGCTAACGTAGCATGATGCTGCTGTATTGTTAGCACTTTTCACAAATAAACCTTGCGGTGGTCTTGCGCTCCAGTTTAGCGACTGTTAGCATGCAATGGTGCGTTTGTGTCTTGCAGACATCAAACCGCCACTCCTTCGATCACATCCTTCGAGTCACGCGTGAGCCCGTTTGTGAGTACCAAATACCCACATAGTACACATCTGTCATCACCCTCACTCCTCTGCTTTATTTTGTAGGAGTAGAGGGGCACAAACAGGATGTCAAAAAGGAACCAGCGACCAGTTTGATCATTTTATCGCTTAAAATAGCAAACAGGCTAACCTAGCATGATGCTGCTGTATCGTTAGCACTTTTCACAGATAAACCTTGCAGTGGTCTTACGCAGACGTCTGCTCCTCTAAAGCGTGGAAATAAGCGGCATCCGTTGCTTAAGGGCACTTGGGTCACAATTTCATGCTGAGTGCGTAATTTAATAATAATATAATAATTTAATAATGTGAAAATATATATAATATTTAAATAATTAAAATGTTTTATTATTATTAAATTGATAGATTTATTTTTTTAATTACTAAAAAATAATAAATCTCATCTATAAATCTATTATTTTTTAAATAATAGATTATTTTAAAAAAATAATAAATCTTATCAATAAATCTATTATTTTTTTAATAATTAAAATAATAATTTAAACAATTATTTTAAAAAAATAAATCTTATCATAAATCTAGAAATCTATTATTATTTTTTTAAATAATAAAAAATCAATCAATTTAATAATAATAATAATAATAACAGTAACAATAAAAATGACGGCTAGCCAAACCACACCCCTTGTTGTCCATTGAAATAATGTCCATTGGGTGTTACACCAATACATGTAAGGATGTACTGATGGAATATTTACTGCTACATCCATGTACCGCTTCATGCCGGTCAAATATGCGGGAAAAATGGCCTCGCAATTCCAGCTCAGCCGTGACGCCTGGTCTTCTTGGTATGGCGGTCCTGTGCAGCGTAACCAGACAGAAACGTGCTACTGTATCATACGCATCATTTCATTTGGCATCCATTCCAAAAATCCTCCATTTGTGACTCCGTGGAAAGGTATGAACTGCAGGGATATTCCATTTTTACAGCCTCAGGAACGTGGAGGTAATTGCCTCCCCACCCCCTCCCGTGGAGCTTCAAAAAAACCTGAATTCATTTGCGATCCAATCATCTCAGTTGCACATAATAAGCAACAGTCGTGCGGCAGTGCTTACATAAACTAATTGAATTCATTTTCCACAAGAAGCGCCGGATGTATTAGCTCATTTTTTGCCGTTTATTTATTTTTTTTGCTTTCACAACAAAATGAGGCTCAGCCAGACATTGTTTACTGTCAGCGGGAGAGCCGTTCACTTCCTCTGGCAGCATCATGGCAGCATCTACCGCCCACCCCCTCGGGCTAAGTCGCTAAACGAGCAGCAAAACACAAAAAGATCATGGAAAGTTTCCCAGCTGGAGAGATTCCCGTCTCTTCCTCCGATGTGACCTCATATTGTAGACTTCCATAAAACCTTCTATAAAATATATCTGGATACGGTCTTAAAAGATACTGAATATGGAAGTTCTTACTATGTTGTGGCGAGGTCGCCACATGTTTTTTTTAGGAATACCTGGAATATGAAATGAATAAAAAATGTCATTACTAAGATATTTCAAGAAAACAACCTGACCGGGTCATTTTTGACCCACTTATGGAAGGTTGGGGTAGTAACACAAAAACTACAATTTCTTAAAATGTATAAAAGGTAAGTTAAAAATGTGAATGGTATGATATCCAAAACATGTTTTGTTAGGAATACCTGGAATATGAAATTATGAAAAATTTTCATTACAAAGATATTTCAAGAAAACAACCTGACCGGGTCATTTTTGACCCACTCATGCATCTAAGGGTTAAATAAAGCTGACTGACTCCTAACGATATTCCATAAAATATCCCCCGAGTCAGATGCGGCGTCGGCCCACACGGCGGCACCGCCGGTCGCTTGCAAAGTCGCAACGCTTTCCATTTCGCGGCTTTCACGTCCATGTGCTTATCTCGGCCGACTTCCGCCACCGTTTGATGCGACGTTCGGTCTGCTGGGTGGAAATTTCAAAGGAACTGGCAGACGCCGAGTCAGCAAAGAACTTCCTGCAGCATCACTGATATCATATCTAATGACGTTCTCCTTATTATTAATTTTCCTCCCCAAAAATAGAATGCATGTCACGCTGTTGCTTTTTATGTTCTTGGAGAAAGTGAAGCTGAGAGAAGGTCACCAAGCCGCATTCGGATTTGGCTTTTCCCTATCGGGGGTCCCAGCAGCCAATCGCATGAATGCTTCATTTTTACACTCACTCCCATCAAAGCCACAAACAGGCAAGAAGGTACCATGACACCCCCAGGGGTGGCAGGTAGACGCCGAGGACTCGTCCCGTTATTTTGCATATTCTGCAAACATGATTGTGTCATCATCGTGTGCACACGCCTCCGCACGGTGAGATGCGAGACAACACAAACAAGAGAGGATGGCGGCACAATCAACTCAAGGTGAGAGAGACAAAACCATCAAATATGGACATGATTGTTTTTAACGAGTGGCGTGTAATCAAGACAGGACATCAAACGGTTGAATAGAGCAACTCGAACAGTCAGACATGATTCCAGACATTTTATGATTAGCATTTATTATTAGCAGTAATAATCATAATAATAATTCATTTCATTGAGAAGCTCCTTTGTAAAAACCCAAGGACTCGGCAGACGACACAAATGAAAACACAAACGATAAAAACGACAGACAGGTCAAAGTCAGTATGCAACCTTGAACAGATGAGTTTGGCTTGGAGGAGACTCATTCTAAGACGTTGTGATGATGTAGTATTCTAACCTGGCCACAAGGTGTCAGTCATGTTACTGTCAATGGCCAATTAACCTAGCATGTTTTTGGAATGTGGGAGGAAACCGGAGTACCCGGAGAAAACCCACGCATGCACGGGGAGAACATGCAAACTCCACACAGAGATTCCCGAGGGTGGAATTGAACCCTGGTCTCCTAGCTGTGAGGTCTGCGCGCTAACCACTCGACCGCCGCGCAGCCTGTTGTTGTTGTTATTATTATTATTATTAAATTGATTGATTTATTTAAAAAAATATTTTAAAAAAATAATAATTAATAATAATACATTTTAATTATTATATTATTATTACTATGGCCGAGGGTGGAATTGAACCCTTGTCTCCTAGCTGTGAGGTCTTCGCGCTAACCACTCGACCGCTGTGCAGCCTGTTGTTATTATTATTATTATTAAATTGATTTATTTTAAAAATTATTTAAAAAATAATAATTAATAATAATCATTTTAAATTATTTAATTATTATATTTATTATTATCATTAAATTGATTGATTTATTTTTTATATTTAAATAATAATAATAATTATCATTTTTTATTATTATTATTGTTATTATTATTATTATTATTATTGCCGAGGTTGGAATTGAACTCGGGTCTCCTAGCTGTGGGGCCTGCGTGCTAACCACTCGCTAACCAAGTCAGTTAATATAGTTTATCTTTCCTTACTTATTCAGGGCTCTACATTAAAAACAAAAATAACTTGCCCGTGGGGAATCCTTAAGGTGAGAACTACTTGCCCGAACTTGTCCCATGTAAAATGAAAAGACTGCCATAATGATATCATCAAATTTTTAGTAAGCAGTGATATTTATAAGTTGTGCACCACAATGAAACATTATTGAATAGACACATTTGTGTACTAGTAAAGTGTTTTTAATCCAGAAAAAAATGGTCAAACAATAATTTGTGAAGCAAAGGTGAGAAAAATACACAGAGAAATGGAAGCGCTAGATTTTGTAGGTTGTGCAAAATCAGCACTTGGTATTGGATCTAATCGGTGGTGTTTCATTGTGACCACTTCAAATTGTCACAGCAATGTGATTCACTCACCTGTGCCATCATTTGATTTGCTGCCGATAATAAAATACTTGTTTGGGAGGCACTGTTTCATCAGTTTTTGGTGTTTTCAGAAGTTGTTGAAGAATTAGACCATGTTGGCAGGGACGCCATGATAGATGTTTTCGTAGTCAAACGATCGCTGATTGGTTGATCGCGAACAAGAACGGGTGTGGGTAAAACGCGGACTGTGGACTATGGACCGCGGTCAAAATGAACGATTCTGATTGGTGCATTTCAAGATTTGCAAGGATTGGTTTGCAAATTACCACCGGAATTACGCAGTCCGTGTTTTACCAACACCCAACAAAAAACTCTTCACAGTACGGCATGCCAAAGTGCACTTGCCCGACGGGAATATCACTGATTGGATTTACTTGCCCAAATTTTGTTTTAACTTGCCCCGGGCCATCGGTACATCGTTATTGTCGAGCCCTGCTTATTGCTTTCTTTAAGAGGAATGATGTATATTAATTAGCATTTCTTCATATGTACAACAATTAGCCAAAAGGTGAAATGTATTATTACAAAACATGTCATTGACGCCAATAAATGTAATATAAAAACAGTGAAATGACTATATTGTCGTCTCAAATGTTTTGAAAAGTGAATGTATGGATGGATGTCAGGATACATCACATGGCTTAAACACTCAACAAGAACATGTTGAAAAGCAGAGCGAGCCACGTTGTCACCGCCATGTGACTCCAAGTTCCTCCACGAGGTCACATTTCCAACATTGATGTCCACATGCGACCCTGATCCAGTACAGTATGGGCTTTATGTCCCGGCCCCAGCATCCCCAAGAGGAAGTCATGGAGAATAAAAATACCAACAGTCAGTGACAACCTGTTTCTCCAAACTTTGCCTGGAGAAAAAGAACATAAAAGCTAACGTAGAAGTCATCTTAGGAGTTGAGGATTCCCAAAGGGATCTTTGTCTTTTTCTGCAAGTATGATACATGAAATGTCCAATAAGGCCCAAATTATCAACAACATTCCCTCCATACTCAAGCTCAAGCTAACTCCACAACCTGAAGCCTGACCTCGTCCAGCCGCTGGCTTCCTTAGCGTATCCATGGCTAAATGCAGCGCTAACTGTGTGAGAGCGTAATAGCACCATTCTACAGGCCGGAAGAGACGGGGGAAAAATGGAGCAGCGTTCAGGGGGGGGCTACATCCAATGACAGTCATGTGTTCGCCATAATAATGGCCATGACATTACCGAGTCGCCACGGCTCAGACACGGCGGCCAGGCACGGAACTCGTACCTTCGACTTCCCACCGAATAGTCAGTCAGGTCAATGTGAAGCCTTGATAGGCTTGCTTTGCGGAGTTGTGGCTTCTGACCTCATTAACCAATCAACGCATTCTCCTACGGGATGGGGGAAGCTCTGTTCAAATGTTCTGAGCTCCTGTTTCAACGCCAGAGATGTTTGCAGGTGGATGCCAGGTAGCACACTCATGTTCTGCCTCTTTTTCTCGTGAGAATAGGACTTTTTCTTATTCATATTTTGACTATTTTGAAATAATACAAGCAGTTGATGTGCTATGATGTGCTATATATATATATCACAATATTGACAGTTACTACAGTACCCATTATGTCATTGGATGCTCATATCACCTACTTCGGTACAGGACAAAAAATTACAAAATTTAAAAATTAAAAAAAAAACTGTATTACAGAAAGCAGGAAGTGAACAAATGTAACAGTAAAATAAATGAATAAAATAAAAAAAACATTTTATAAAATAAAGTTAAAAAAAACAACTTCAATTATATTAGGAAAGCAGGAAGTGAACAAATGTAACAGTTACTGATTATAAAAGTACCAGATGGAGGGGTAGGATTTAATAACTACTTTAATAACTACTCCTTGTGGACATGTGGAACTGGGAACTGATTATGGGATGTACTCAATTGTAATCTGATGCATGTTCAAATGAAATTAAACCATTACCATTACCATTACCATTATCATAAAACCATTACTTTATTCTTGTAATTTTCATTGTTTTTATTTATTTTCTAATTGTTTTAACTCACTTCTTGTAAACTTTCTTCCTGTAATCATTTATGACTTTATTCCTGTGGAATTTGGACTTGATTTTTGTAACACTCAAACTTTTTCCACAACCTAATTTTCGAAAAATTGCAACATTGATAGTAAAATGACAATATTTATGTTCATAATATGGCATTATTCTCATTTGTTTTTATGTTTTTGCCGCTGTAGTGTTATTTTAAAGATAGTTTTCTTGTTAAATTATATTTTTACAATGTGGCTCGAGCCAATAAAAAACAGCAGCGGGCCGCAAGAAGCCCCCGGGCAGCACTTTGGACACCAATGCCATAGAGCATCAAAACCAAACAGACTTTTGGGCCTTTCTGTGGGGGCTTTGCATCCCCCCCCGGTTCTCCAGTTCCCCCCAAACTAAAAGCACGTAAGCTTCATTCGCAGCCGTGGCCTTGACCGAAGTGCCGTCTAAAGTAGCTGATCCAAGATGGAGGAGGCCGCATTTGTTTCTTCTTCATGAGTGCCCCGGCTTTAACAGTCATGCAATGTGACGCATTCACAGCTGGAAGCTGCCGAAGAGCGAGCGCCGTCTTCCACTGCCCGCCACTGGAGCAGCAGCGGCGCGGACTAAGTGCTGCATTCAAGGGCACCTTGAACATGACAAAAACCAAAAGGAGGACGGCGCTTTGCTTCCACGGCTTTTCTCAAGCGGATTTCAAAGTGGCGTCCCAAAGCGAGCCAAGCTGCCGCGGCGGCTGCCGGAGTCGTGCGTGTTCATGCAATCAAGTCGTTAACGCTCTACACTATGCATGCGTTATGCACACTTCCCCTCGGATGAGCATTCACTTTTTACTTGATCTCACTGCCCCGAGCATCAGCGTGTGCGTCATCCCGAGCCCCCGTCAAGCAGAAGCAACTTTTCACTGTGGAGTATTGTAAATATATAAAAATAGTACAGCAGGGAAAGGAGGGCTGGGGCGGGGGGGTGGGTGCGCTCGTTGGAAGTGTGGATGCTTAAATGGATGATCTCTTTGATGCATCATCTCATTATGACAATCTTTTGGAATCAAAAGCACTATTTTCTCAGCCGCAGAAAAAATGAGCGGGAAATAGCCCGAGCGGGAACAAGGGAACGGGGGCAGCGGGGTCGGCCTCGTTATCTCATGACCGCAACATCCGAGTCCAGACACATCTTTGGTGTCAAATTACGTGCTAGAAATTGTGGAGCAATTTATGCAAAACATAAAAAAAGCGGAACAACGCTCTCAGGATGATGATGCCGTCACGCGTGACGCCGCCGCAGACGTCAGCGACGGGTCTCGTGAGACCTCGGCTCAACGAGCATCTGTAGGATTCATCCCAACACTTTTACGTCCTCTGTCCTTTTTTGTCAAACTTCTTTCCAAAAATGGACGTTAGCTTTGGAGGACACCCCATTCTCATTTATAACCGTTGTGGCCCCCCCTGGGGGTTGTGGTCATTCTCACCCTTGGGAGAATAAAAGATCCATAAAAGATGGATGGATGATTAATGCAACTCATGTTACAGATAAACAGAATCAGAAACACAGTGGTACCTCAGTTAACATCCGCCCTGGTGAGCACGTTTTCTGGTTAACATCCATTTATATCGCAGAGAAATACAAGGCGTAACAGACACGTAAAAGGACAAGATTGTAATATGCATGACCACTAGTTAGCACTGTCACTTTGGAAAGAAAGACTAGAATATACCGACGCCATTCAAATGCATCGCCAAGTTGACGGTTTCATTTGTTTTTTATTTGAAAAAAAAGAGAAAAATATTTTTAAAAAGTATATTTAAATTTAAAAAAAGTAAAATTCTTCACTTAGCTCTCACATGAGACCTCCAAAAAAACATTTAAAAAAAAAGAAAAATAAAACCAGCCTGCAACTAAGCTTTGTGTTATCAGTGCAAAACGTAGAATGAATATGCTATTTTTTGGGTGTTTTTTTTATTTTTATTTGCTAATAATTATAAAATATGATAATATTTTAATAATAATAATAACTTTGTTATTATTACAATATTATTTCCCCCCCCCCCAATTACAACATTATTTGTAGTTTTGTTTGTCATATAACGACTATGTAATAAGTTCCACTAATGCTTCCAGTGAACAAAGTACTGTAAGTATTACGTGTTATCATGAGTGTACCTGTTACTACATGTTCTACTACATGGTTAGAAAAGTACAAAACCTTGTTGGAGGTTTTTGGAGGTGTTTTACCAGCTGCCTTTCTTTTGTGTTCATGTCTCACGGAAGGATTGTGGATGAATTCCGACAAAAAGTGCACTTTTCCTTAAAAAGCAGGCACCTTGCTGTATGGAACGATCCGAAGGTCTTGTGTGATGGGCGTCTCGCCGCTT
This sequence comes from Doryrhamphus excisus, assembly GCF_030265055.1. Taxonomy (NCBI): domain Eukaryota; kingdom Metazoa; phylum Chordata; class Actinopteri; order Syngnathiformes; family Syngnathidae; genus Doryrhamphus; species Doryrhamphus excisus. The sequence goes on along the minus strand of NC_080466.1, from coordinate 14,118,825 downwards.
CTTCCCCAGGTATGCGTTCTGACAACACGGACCACAGCGGGGGTGTTGGATCACGGCGATGCAAACGGACAGGCTGCCACGGAATATGAAGTTCAATATGAAGTTCAAGTGAAAAAGGGAAAAATTAAAGCCGAGGCACCAAATTTGAGAGAAGGTTCGGGAGGTGTTGGGGGCGGGGTCGGGGTTACTAAACTCTCAGCAGAATGTCAGTTCATAAAAAGACGAGACGTTTCCTCACAGGAAATATGTTGGCAGGGAAGAAATGCACGGCCCGTAATACGGCAGTGGGGGGTGCACACCATATCTTAAAACGGGATTACCGCGGGCACGCCGTGTGTACAGATAATCCTGCAAATACGAGAAAATCATCAAATGGTCTGGGATGCTGATAGGAGCGTGTGCTGGCTCGGCGTTTCCCCTCACAGATGACCTGGAAAAGCAGCCCGGAGCTAGCATGGCAACGTGCTACCTGCCAACTCAAATACCGCCTGTCAAACAACGCCCGGAAAGACAACAGCGGTCCGACCGCGCCAGCGACCAGTGGCGGGATTTTCTTTATCCGTATATCCACTCGGGGGCGTCACTAGGTTCTGAGGACAGGGGGGGCTTAACCCCCTGGAGATGAACAGGATATGAATGAAGGTAGTAGACATTCAAAAAAAATCAAAAAATCAAAAAAACAAATAACTTTCCCACTTTTGGAAAGATTTAATAGAGATACTCAATTGATTTAGGCCACCATTAAATGTACACAAGTACACACAATCTACACTCAATGATATAATAATCATTATTATATTAGTCATTAGCCTATTATTATTACTATCATCTGTTATTCTTCTGATTATTACTACTACTACTACTACCACTACTACTAGTAGTAGTAGGCTAGTATTAGCCTGCTTATTGGCTTGCTAATCAGCCTGCTTTTGCCCTGTTATATAATATTAATAAAATAAAATGTAAATTTAAATAATAAAAATCAATAAAAAATATCCAATTATTTAGGGGGCTTAAGAACATTTTATTTTTATATTTATAAATATTTTTTATATTTATTTTATTTTAAATAAGCCTAATAACGCCACTGTACCCACTTAAAGGCCCCCATATTTGACACAAATACGTGTCAGCGGTCCCACAATGTGTTTGGAAAATGAATTTATCGGCCCTGCTTGGAAGATACCATTTTGTGTGTCTCCCCTACTTCCTCCACTCGGTACAGTATACACTGTAAGTACAATGTAGTAGGCTAGTATTAGCCTGCTTATTGGCTTGCTTATTAGCCTGCTTTTTCCCTATTATATAAAATTTGTCAGAGATTTTTTTATTAAAAAAAAAACGAAAAGGAAAATATTTTTTAAAAATCAATAAAAAATATCAAATTATTTAAGGGGGCTTAAGAACATTTTATTTTTATATTTATAAATATTTTTTGTATTTATTTTATTTTAAATAGGCCTAATAACGCCACTGTATCTTAACTCAAAGGCCCCCATATTTGACACAAATAGGTGTCAGCGGTCCCACAATGTTTTTGGAAAATGAATTTACAATGTAGTAGATGCTCTTGGAATGTGGCCCTTAATTCGGCAGACGGAAAGAATATGTGGAATATATATACGTATATAAATATATAGCATACACACGGCAACATGTGTATATAAGCATCGGAATCCTCCAAGGGATCTAACAACAACAACGTAGGCGCTGCATGTCTGTTTTGAGAGCCGCCAACACGGCGTGGTCGTCTCGGCTTTCATTGCGAGTCTGGTTTTGCGGGGCCAAGGTTGTCCAAACAGCGGGACCGTAGAGGAAACACCGGCAGCCAAGCAGTGCGGGAAAAATGCAGAGCCGAAGATCAGCGACCTTAATTAGATCTCGCCCTTATCAAGAATGTTTGACTTTTAATCCTTAAGGCTCGGTAGCGGCAGACATCATTAGTGCAAACCTTTCCCATGCTTGGCCGCATTATCAGGTGCAAAGACACGGCGGCCATCAGGACCGGGCCGATAGCGCCGGCTATTAAGCAATCTATAGTGTGGAATTAAACGCCTCGCGGGGAAAAAGAATGGAGATCCTTATCGTCCGTCTCACACTCCATTCATTCACCCACAGGGAAAACTGGAAATGAATTGCGGAGTCGCGACCCGCCGGCTCCTGCGGGTCCCCAATTAGTCTGGAGTTTGTGGCCCGCTGAGCGTCTCCTGTCTGTTGTCTTGCTATTAAGCCGCCGCCCCACACCGCGCCGCCCCACACCGCGCCGCACCGCGCCGCTCTGATGGACGCTCAGGCCAGGCGGGCCCTTCCAGCGGCAGATGTATAATGGGACACCGTCGGAATAATGTGGACTTTTAATTAAATAGCCTTGCATAAACGTCTGCATACCTTCCGTTTAGCCTCCGTGCGGATAAACACCTACAGTGGTGTCAGAGTCTGAAGCAATATTTCCCGAGGACTGGCATGCGGGGTGCCCGCCTTTGGATTTATTTGAGCAGTATGATGTGATAAGGCTCCATAAATAAACACCAGATACAATATTAACGTTAGCATGAACGCTTGGACTTGGACTGACATTCCTGACCTCCTGGGTTTCTGATGTTGGTGGGGATCAGTATCCGTCTGAGTCGTTGGTAGGGATTTCTAACCCCAGACGATTCCCATCGTCATGTCTTGATTAGGAGTGTTGGCTTTCACACTTCCACTCGCTAACAGCGTTCCCGATCGCAACACACGCAGTCAGTGGACGTCGGGATCTTCACCGTTATGTTCCACAAGCATCGTTACGTCGACATTTATTTTTAGTGGACCGCAGGAGTCAATCCGGTGGATATTTTGGTTATCAGTCGTCAAGGTCAGCCTGCCTTTGAAAAGGCTGAGAAGATGGTAGAGGAGGATTCAGCTATTTTCAGGAGCACAGGTGACCTTGATGACCTTTGAACCAAAGAGGAATAGCATCTGATGGATCTTAGGAACAATAACAGATCTTACGTACGACTGGTCAAAGAATCCCGAACCACACCAAATTGATCTGTGGCGGGCAAAATTAACTCCTTCAATACCAAAGACGGATTAATACATTTGTTCAACGTGGATCTTTGCCCCCCCCTCCCACGCCATATTGATACGCCACAAACGTTTTTTTCATGTATTTTGTGTTGTTTATGTTGTGGCGTCTTGTTACAGGCTAAATACAGTATATACGACTACTTTTGCGTCAAAGCTGTTTTTTTTTTGTTGTTGTTGGAAACTGCCATTTTCCTGAAACTTAGCTATGTTCAGGTAGCATACTTAGCCCAATATTATTCCAAAAAGTCATCAAAAAGGGCTTCAACTGAGAAGGAATGAAAATGGCTGACACTGAATAAATTGGACCGCCACAAATAAATATTTGGCAAACACGGGTGGAGGGGCAAGTGTCCCCAAACTTTTGACCGGTACGGTACAAGGTCATGACAGCATAGTAGGATAACGAATGATCAGTGCATTATTTGTAAAATATGTTTTTATTGATGTTCTCTGTTCTGAACTCCTGTTTCAAAGCAAAGTCATTCACCAAAATAATCCTGCGTAATCCCACAGTTGTCTGTTTTGCCTCACTTGGATCGCCACCGGGTTTGAATTGATGGCCACGCCCATCATAACAGCAGAGATTAAAAAGTCAGATTAAGAGACGGAAGACCAACGTTTGCGATCTGCTCCGAGTCTCCAAGCTGCCCCAGCGAGTCTGGTAGGAACGTCTCAGGGGGGCCAGCGAGGCCTTGTCGTCATGCCGTCACCCCCCCCCCCCCCCCCACCCTCCCCCAGATACCACCACCGCTGGCGCTGGTCCAGTTGTGCAGCCCGGCTGAACAATGGCTGCCAGGCTTTCCAAACACAAATGAATAAACTCCACGACGAGCTTCCTTCATCTGGGAGACACACGGACATAATAATCCAGGATGAGAGACACAACTGGATATGAAAGGAGCAAAAAGGAGGCAGAAAATCCAAAGTGCACCCAGCTCCAGGAAAAATGCCCAATCTTGCTATGAGAGCAAACCAACGGCCACCAAAATTTAACGGGATTATCCCGGGCCGGCGCCTCAAGCCACCTCAGCGTTCCGTGGAAATCATTCCGAGTTCAGTAGAACCTCTGAAGTAGGCAAAGGACGGTTAGCGCTTTCAAGGGATGAAAAAGCCACGCTTTCAAAAGCCCTAAAATGGTCCGTCATGCCGTCATGCTACCATGGGGGAGAAAGTGGAGGTGCGGCCATCGTGTGGGAATACCTATTCCTCACAGTGGGAACTGGCATTCCTTGTGCTCCATCTTGGAATCCTTGCTGTATGCGTGCACAGCAGCGCTAGCTGGGAGAACTCCATGACGGACACATGGTCACCTCTCGTGGTCCCCCCCTCGTGGTCACCCCCCTCGTGGCCACCCCCCTCTTGGTCACCCCGTTTGGTCACCCCGTTTGGTCACCCCTCATGGTCACCCCTCGTGGTCACCCCGTGTGGTCACCTCTCGTGATCACCCCGTGTGGTCACCCTGTTTGGTCACCCCTCATGGTCACCCCGTTTGGTCACCCCTCGTGGTCACCCTGTTTGGTCACCCCTCGTGGTCACCCCTCGTGGTCACCCCCTCGTGGTCACCCTGTTTGGTCACCCCTCGTGGTCACCCCCTCATGGTCACCCCCTCGTGGTCACCCCCACTGGTCACCCCTCGCGGTCACCCCTCACGGTCACCCCTCGCGGTCACCCCTCGCGGTCACCCCTCGTGGTCACCCCTCTATCAAACTAAAATAATGTTATTTTTCCTCATATTTTGACGTTATTTTCATAAAATGCTGCAGAGTAAAAATAAAAACAAACCAAGCGTGGAAAATGAGCTACGTAGTTTTTGTGCCATTCAAAGACCCAAACCCCAAACCATGACGTGACCTCCTTGGTGGAGGTATTCAAGAAAAGACGTCTCCCCGCCCCAAGTCTTTTTAATTAAACACAGGCTTTGCTCCCCCAGCAAAGAAGGCGCTGGTTGTGCAGTTAGAAATCACACGCGTGTAAAATGGATTCATGTGTGCAAGGCAGATAGAATCAGGTGTAATGGATGACTGTTCCTCACAAAAGCCGCCTTTTAAATGGCTTTCCTCGCACGGCAAATCAAGCGGGAGCCCCACATTCGCCGCGGAACATCAGCGGGGGGATTTGTTTTCTTTTCACTCATCCATTTACGGGGCTTGATGCCGCTGATCCAATTTCCATCCAGAGTCTTCCCAAACAAAGCCGGTGGATGTTTAGAAAGGTTCCTTTTGGATGGGGATGTCGGCAAATACCACTTGATTCTGCATTTGGGATTTTGAAATATTCATTACGCCGAGAGCAATAATAATGTCAAAGGTTTTAATGAACGGGGAGGGCCGGAAATAACATTCCGCCGGCACGCTGCCAAGTCACGCAATGGAATGAACCTCCGCCGTGTCAGACGCCAAACAGGAGACAACAATGATCAACTCCAGCAAGGCCTGTCACGGTTATCAATCAATCAATCAATCAATGAAGCGCACCATCAATAAAAAACAGCTGGATCATTTTACTTTCATCCTTTCTCTCTACAGGCTGGATGACAAGAGAGTTCACTCTGGGCATCTGTCTGGTTCTATAACGGAGGGAGTGAACCTCGATGGGTGGAGGCGGGGTCGCCAGCGAGTGCGCGTGTATTTATATTTCCTGTTCTGAAGGTCCCGCGTGGCGCCACACCACGGCAGGCGTCTCCCCATGGCTTCATCCATCAGCTTTCCAGTCCTTCGTGACTGTTAGTATTATAAACAAATTAGCCTACTTTATAACTAGGTGACACTAGCTGGCTAACATTACTATATGTATTGTTGGGCATACTTTATAAATAGCTAACACTAGCACAGTTTTTGTAAAATATAATATGCAGTATAGGTATTACACCTGTCTGAGATACTGTCAATCTGGAATACTATAGCATTGGCATAGTCAAGTATGCTATAGCATTATTCCTTACCAAAATGGTCATTTTTGACCCACTTATGGAAGAGTGTAGGGTCCAGTCACTCATGCATCTAAGGTTTAAAAGGCCTAAATACGTTTGAGAAATCAAAGGTCATTGCTTGCCATCCAGTGTACTTGCATTACTAATAAATATCAATAATACCAATAATATCAATAATATCGGCAATACTTGGTTGAACAGTTAGCAACATTAGTTATGGTGTCAGGCCAAACTCCAACATCGTCTTTGGTTTTATTAAGGGTCAAAGCAAAATTTCAGCTTGAGGTCGTCTACAGCCGCAGACGGTATCGCCGAGCCTTTCTGAACCGCTGCTGGTTAGTTTGCTTTTGTCGACACGACCGTTAATCGAATCCATTGTGGTTTTTCCCGGTGTCTTTCCGAAAGCCTGCCGAGGATGATGCATTGTACCTAATGAAGTGGCCAGCGAGGGCCCGAGGCTGACAGTTATTGGCTTTTCTTTGACATTTGAGATGCAAACAGTGAAATCACAGAGGAGAAGCTTTCACAAGAACGGCGGCCGAGCTCCACGCTATCAGATATGCTTTCTGTGCAGTCGCCAGACGCAGATAGCATCTAAATGACAGATACCACAGTTAATGTCACACCCCGGGCACAACATTACCAGAAATTGGCAGGTGTGACGACTGAATGTTGGCTTCTTTTGGAGCCCCCCCCCCCCCCCCACTCCCTTTTACGCTTGAATGTGAGGAATCCTTATCTGCAGCGTAACAGGTACATTGAAGTTGATTTTCTGGTGTGGGAAAGGCGGCTCCAAGACGACAGCGCTCTACCATGTGAGCACAATGCAGACCCTGTCACGTCCTACTAATTCACCACTCAAATATTCTCAAAAATACAAAAATACACTCAAAACACGCCTCCAATGTCGCACCGCACGGACCGGGATTTGAAATTCCACTGGATATTTTGCTTTTCCTTTGGCTTTTATCTGATGACATCACAGAAGGGACCAATGAAGGCTCCAAGACGACAGCGCTCTACCATGTGAGCACAATGCAAATCCTGTCACTAATTCACCACCCAAATATTCTGGGAAAACACGCCTCCAATGTCACACCGCATGGACCCGGATTTGAAATTCCACTGGATCTTTTGCTTTTCCTTTGGCTTTTATCTGATGACATCACAGAAGGGACCAACGAAGGCTCCAAGACGGCAGCGCTCTACCATGTGAGCACAATGCAGACCCTGTCACGTCCTACTAATTCACCGCCCAAATATTCAGAGAAAACACGCCTCCAATGCCACACCGCAAGGACCCGGATTTGAAATTCCACTGGATCTTTTGCTTTTCCTTTGGATTTTAACTCATGACATCACAGAAGGGACCAACACTGACCAAGAATGGAGGGGGGGTTATGTTTTTTTTTTTACCAGAAATTGAATAATTTCTTTGTAGACCGTACAGCTCTTTAGAAACACTTCACATAAGAACCAGCAACCCAAAGTAGAGATGGAACTTGTTCCACGTCAATGAAGCAGTACGCCAATTAGCATAGAATCTGACATTACCAAACACTCAAATGTGCCAGCAGCCAGTTAGACACGCACACGTTCCCATCCTCAATTGGAAAGCGTCACTTCGGAGACACGGAGTCCAGGGACCACGACCCCGCTAGACACATTTACACAATTATTCCATCACCCGCCTTCAAACGGCCACAACTTTTCCTGTCGGACCATTTCATTATCGGACATGCGAGTTAGCCACATGCTACACCGCCCCCTCGCACGTCATTAGGCCTCATTCATGGGTCGAATTCAACGCTCCCTAAATGTACCTCTTGTATCTGGATCTGTGATCATTTTTGAGATCGCTAACAACGGATAGCATCAGCAAGAATGACCGGAGCGGCGGTCTCTAAATGAGGTCAGCCATGATATCATATCACCGCTGGGCCGCGTCACAATCAGAACCAAACAAACCCTGACCCAAGGGAGCACACACTACAGCCCAATTCAGAATTTTAATGCTGGATTTCGACTTTTGACTTTGTGGCTTATTTTCAACAATTCTGTCGGATTTCTACGATACGAGAAAAAATAAATATTGGCATATAAATACCCAAAAATATGAACAAAACTGGTCAGTACAGACCTGCGCCAAGCGCCATGGTCCCCCCCACCTGGAGAATAATTTTTCCCCAAGTGCTCTGACCAGTTTTTTTTGCAGTTATATGCACAAATAGCGAAAATGGTCTTATCCTAACGTTAACGAATCCTGTAAAAATATTCCCAGATCCAGATGGTGATCCGGATCACCCTCAAAATTGAATCACTTCTTCCATATCTCATTCCCCAAAAATCCATACTGTAACCTCCATGCTTGGCTGAGGTAATAATCCATTTTAACCAGCATCATTTTGGTTTCAAGGAAACGTAAATGAATACATGAACGGGTAACGGCGAGTAGCGCAGCGGGAGGAGGAGCGTAACTGCTGGCACTCGCAACCTTCTTAGGCGCCATGGCAGGTTATGTCGCAGTCGCACTAAATAAAAAAAATGCACACTTTGGGCTCTCCATCCCATGGAATGATACCACTCGGGGAAAACAAACCGGAAAATTGCAGAAATCAGGAAAGCAGGGCAAGATGTTGGCAAACTGGTTTCTGTTATTCAAGGTGCTGGTCCTCACCAACATACCTACAAAAACAGCCTCTACCATTAAATCACACCCCCGAGCGGGGCGTATCATTGATAGTGGAAATAGGGGTGGGGGTGGTGGGGGGTTTAACGGCAAAGAAAGCATTAATGTCAGGATGCGGCAGCAGAAATGGTGGTGGGCTTCCCCCTTCGGCTTCCGACTGTCAATAATTGCTTCAGTTGTTGCTCTTCGCCCGCCTCCCCTCTAAGCACGCTCACTCGCTTTGGGTCACTGAAATTACATCCGCTTGAAAAAGTAGGCTGCGGCCGCTCCGTGTGAGCCTCGCTGCCACAACAACACCGCAAATATATTCCCTTTTCACGTGAAGAGTCGCCGCATCGCGTTGGAGCCACTTGACAGCTGGCTTGGCTTACTTGCTAAATCCTAGCATATACGACGTCTTCGTTTGGACGACCTGGATTCTGTACTTTTCTCTACTCTTGTCTGCTTTTTGTACTCTGTTTTAATTAAGGCATATCTTACCTGATGCATGCATTTACACACAAAAACCTGGTGGTTAGGACACCAACCTGACCAACGTCATCCAGTGAGGAGTTCAAGAACTGCAGAAAACCACAGCATAGCCAAATGAGAGCTTGGTAATGCTAATATCATTTCTTGCCAAATCATGACAACTATCACACAAATTCAAGCTACAAATCAAGCGACAAAAGAACCAATAACATCCCCAAATGGGAACTTGAAAACACTAATATGACATAACCAGCGTCAACCTCTTGTATTTATCTGCAAAAACAAATCATATAAGACAGATTTAATACCAAATTGCAGCACTAAAGAAAACAAATATTGAAAACACAAATACTCCATAGTGAAACGGAGCTTTTGCCTCAATGCCTTGCATTTATCAGTAAAAAACGTTACCATTCAAAGATGAAAATGAGCTAATTTCATCCAAATCGCAACAATCCAGTAAAGCACACACTAAATACAGAACAGCTACAACAATACTACCATATTTGTTGTTTTTACATTCTTCTACAAGCAGTGTTTGACCAAAAAAAACTACATTTTATGAGTACTTTTGGATTATTTCCTGTCGGCAACTGCATTCCAATGTAAACAAACTGTACATTAGCAGCAAAAAGCTTTCATCTTACTCGCATTTAATGACTTGGATTTATCAGCAAAACAGCATAAATTGTAGACAAATGTAGACAAAACATTTGACTACCGAGTAAAGCGCCCAAACTAATGACTATATGTATTTTTAATACTAACACAAGCCATGTTTATTACCGCCATTTTGTTTCTTTTTGTTTCTTAACAAATTAGCTAGTTAACTTGCTATGGTTACCATCAAAAGTCAAGACTCGGGACTTTGACTTGACTTCATTGAAACTTAATGGCAAAAAATCAACAAAAGAGAGTCATTATCACGTCACTAAAAAGACAAACGTGTTATTTATCTCGGTGAAACGTCGTAAGAAAAAGTTAGTATTTTCGCCGCCTAACTGCGCGCGCAGCTCGTCTTCCGGGTCGAGCACCCACCTGCGTTGCGCAGCTTCTTGTTGCGGTAGACGGAGAAGATGACCAGCAGGTTGCCCAGGATGTCCACCACGATGGTGAAGATGAGGAAGCAGCCCAAAGTTGTGGTGACCCACGCCGGGCGGCTCAGAGCGGCGGCGGGGTCGGTGTCGTCGGGGTCCGGCGCGGTGCTGTTCAGCTCAGACCCATTTGTGACCATTGTACAGGAACGGCACCGCGCGGCCGCCCAACTTTTCTCTCAAAGTGTGGCCGGGCACGGTGCGCTAGAGGCGGGATGCCGCGAGCGCCGGGGGTCGGTATCCTGGCGCGGCTCCCCTCCTCGTCCTCCAGCTTTTTTGGCTGCGTGGACTTTTTCTTCTCGGCGCCACCATCGCCTCCCCCTCTCTCCTCCTCCGTCACTCTCTCTTCCCCGCGCTGCGTGTCTCTCTTCCACGGCGTCCACGCATGTTGTTGTGTGACAACTTCCAAGCGGTGGCAGCGGGCGGTGACGCGCTTTCGAGCCGGGAGCAGGCTGCGCTCTTTGAGGGAGTGACCGGCACTGACACCTGGTGGCCGAGCGGGGGAAGTGCGAGCTTTTTTCATTCATTCATACGTGCTCATTCATGCGGGTTAGGCCAGACAGCCATTCATCCCAACATGGCGCCGTCATTCATGCTTTTGTCTCTTTGGTGAAGAAAGCCAAACCAGACGGCAGCTAAAGCGTCTCCTCGTCCGCCGATGATGCTCCCTTTCTGGGTAACACGTGTTTGTTTAACCCTTCGAAGCACTCACGCTCCGTACGAATCCTTCTTGGGCCCGGCAGCGGCCCTGACCCCCGATGGCCGCCACCCGGTTTGATGCCACGACTGTCGGAGGCGAAAGTGGAAGGCCTGCCGACCCTTCCCACGTTTAGTCTGCCTGGTCTTTCCGCCAATTACGACTGCTATGTTTTCATGGCTACTTTTAGGACCTCCAATGCTAACTAAACTAACTTGATGCTAACTAAACTACCCCCCCACCCAGAGGAATATGTCTAGGAAGACATATAATACCATAATAATACCAAAATAGAATCCTACAAATAAATAAGTATGCCTATAAAGGTATACAAACAGGTAAAAAGAGGCCGCTAATGAATGCACGTTATGGGACGCACCCATTCCACGAGAAAGGGGGCGATTAAAAGCGTTCCCAAAAACCTCCCGCCAGGTTTCTGTCCGCATCCATGTTAGCATGGCGTATGTCCTCCCTGGGTGCACGGATGTCACATGGCAACGTAGAAAGGAAGCTTTGGCTTGGTGAGCCAAGCTAGCCGGCTAGTTGCTAGCCGCTGCAGTGTGGCGAGGTGTCACTACGCCTGGGATGTAGTTCTTAGGCGTAAACATTCATGATGGATTTTTGGAGGATTTTCACAAGGCTTTCTATTTTTTTAGCTGTTTGTATAACTTTAGAATTCATGTTTTGATCATTTTAAGGGACCAATCATGATAGTTTTATCTGCTACGTGCATGCGTGTTACTACTGTTGTTGAGTATTCCATCACAAATGCACGGAGATGATGCTTGATGATGTTGGAAGTGCGGAGAAGCGGCATAAGAGGACGGCGGGCTATTTTTAGGGAAAGACAAGAGGAGGCTTTAGCGGCGAGAGCGTGCCGAGTGACGCCACTGGAAGCTAAATGGACATCAGTGAAGATTGAACTCCGAGCAGACACGGCGTGGCCTCGCATTAGGAGGAAGGTGACATCGTTATCAAAATAAAAGCACTTCTTGGGGGGGGTGGGGGGGTATAAGTTGCCTGTGTTTCACATTCCAATAAGTCAAAGCCGCACGGAGCGCCACTTTACGCCGCCGTTAAATCACTTTTCTAAAAGCTTTTCTTTCCTCAGCCGCTGTGTGGATGCGTCTAGGGGTGAAAGGTCAATGTGACCAGTGGAGGAGGCGAGCGTGCGTGCGTGGAGGAGGCCGCAAGGACAGTCCTACAGTCCTCCATCCTCGCTCGCTGGATCCTAACTCCGCCCCCACGGCTCAGAATCAGTCACCATGACAACAGCGGAGCGCCGCCCCGGCAAAGAGATGGAGAGCCGGGATTATTCAGGTCATTCATCGGCGTGTGTGCGCGTGTGATATTGTACACAATCATATCTTGTTTTTTTTATAAATGAAATTACAACACAATTTTTTGCTTTTAATCATATTCATCGTTATTAGTTTTATTATGATGTTTTTCATTTACATAAATCTAATTAAATCAAGTTACAAGTTACATGCCGAAATAATACATTATATTAAATGTCAATATAATAATTTTAATGATATTATTTATAATATCAACACTTCTTATTTTAGCTAATTATTTATTATCTATTTTTATTGACTTTTTTCATTTAATATTAATAACATTTAACATTTATTTAGTTTTTTTCTTATCTCTCATTTTAGATTAGAAACAGCATTTTTTAGCTAAATTGAAATTTGAAAATTGCTGTTTTTTTATTTCAATTTCAATTCCACAGCATATTAATTTCCCCCCAATTGTGACGAGTATGAATGTTGCAGTTTATCATGGCCCGTCGGCCTGTCCAGGGCTGCCATCTTGTGGCTAAATGCCCGTACTGCACGTGAGCAGCCACCCTGCCCTTGATCGGCTACCTCGTCAAGCGTGATTGATTCCAGCGGAGGTGATTGCTTGTAAAGTGGCTCACATCATCAAGCGGATGCATGTTAATTCATTCATTAGCTTAAAAGCCTAATTGTGTACCACCACAATGGAAACGAGCGGGAATATGACGGCTGACCTACCCGGGGGCTTTGCTTCGGCACAACTTGCTCCCCATCATTAACTTTGCAACGAACCCACGGCTGCATTACCGACGCTGTCAATCATTCATCAATCATTCATCAATCACTCATCAATCATCTAAGCCTCGTGGAAGCATTACGGAAGCCGTATGTGTCCATGCAAATTCAACGTATTTCTACTCGCCGAGATACTGCCTACATATTCAATCAAGAAACTTATCTCCATGTATTTTGATGGCATCTTGACCTTTATATTGACCTCCATATTCAAAATTACCTCAAAAACAAAACTTATTTTGTTCTTTTAAAGGAGAAATGTAGCATTGAAGAAATTAGCATAACCCCGCCCATCGTGAGGAAACAACACCCGGAAGAAACATGTCTTAGCCAATCAGAGGTCACATTGGAAGTACAACAGCCAATAAACAATGGCCGATTTATGGCACGTGAAATTACCTCGAGATTTAAAATGGCATTTATAAAAACTGTTTGAAATGTATGAATATATAACTTTCATACATTGTAAGAATTCAAATTATCTCTCTAAAATATGCTTGGAATATGAACAAGTGGAAGAATATATATTATATATATATTTTATATATATGACAAACTATATGTAAAAACTTTTTAAAATGTAATTTCTATAAAATAATATATACAATATGAAAAATACATTGGTCTGATTACAGTAATAAAGTAATAAAGTCAGATGTATTTGCATGAATGAATAAATAATAAAAATAAAAAATAATTAAAATAAATAAATAAAATAACATTTAAAAAGTCAATAAAAAACAGGAAGTGTTTTGTAGGAATAATTTATTGCCAGTAGGAAAGCCAGTAGGTGAGCTTGGCAGTATTCAATAAAAACCTCAACAAGACACACAAACAAACACGGACACATCTCCGTATCCATGACGACTATAAATATCATCATCATCATCATCATCATCATCAGGTCCCATTTGGTGGAAAATAAAGAAGTCAAAATGTACAAAAACCCAAACATACGAACGATGGAGTCGTTCACTGAAGACCCTTTTTAATGAGCAGACCAAAAAGTCTTTTATTGATTTTTTCCAACATTTTTATGTTTTTTTTTTTCATGTATTTGCACAGTAAGGCCGATGATGTCACACAAAATAAAAGCATATCTACAAAACCTACCTTTCAAAATCAAAACTGTACATCGACATTTACACTGAAAATGTAGAAAAACGTGTCGTCCGCTTCCCGTGTGGCGACTGGCGTGCTCGTGTGTGGGATGGCGTGGGCGGGGCTAAGACCGGAGGAGGATGCATTCAGGCGGCTTCAGGCACTTTGCGTTTTGGATCCAGTGTCAGACTTCAGTGTGCTGCTGGGAGCCCAGCGCCGGGATGGACAGCCGCTCAAAATGGCCGTCATCGCCGCTCTCGTAGTCGCTGATCATGGCCTCCGACTCCTCGCAGCACGCCGACATGTCCGAGCAGGAGGCGGTGGACGCGTACAGCGACACCGACAGCTCATCCAGGGCGCAGGACTCGAAGTCCCGCCCACAACCCGACGGGAAGCCGCCCCGGTAGCCGGCGGTGGCCAAGGTGGATGAGGCGGGGTCGTCGGCGGCGCTCTGAGGCTCGGCGTTGGCCGCGTCGCCTGGGTACGGGTGCTGCGGCAGGTACTGGTTGAGGGCGTACAGCTGAGGAAGGGCGGGGCGCTGGCGGACGCCTTCGGCAGACGGCCGCAGCGTGTCGCCGTACTCGGGCGGAGGGGGCGGTGGCAGGTCATCGCCGGAAGGGAAGTCCTCCGGCGGCGGCGGGAAGTCGCTCTCGATGTCATAGCCGCCCGGGTAGTAGTCGGTGTCGATGGCGCTGGGGTCGCTGTACAAAGTGGCGGGCGGCGATTCCACCGCCTCGTACTGCGGGAACTCCTTGATGCCGGGCAGCTGGACACTCGGCATCCAATCAGACGTGTCCCAGTGGTAGCCTGGTCCCAAAAGGGGAGGGGCACAAGTGTTAGCCTTTTACAGCAATCGCTAACTTTCTTTTGTGTTAACGTCAAACGGCATGCAACACAACGTCTTTGAGGATAAACCACAACAAACGACACGCCGTCTGGCGATGTCTTCCAAATAAACACACACAAAAGCCTCGTTTCCACCTAGCGTTACTTTTAGCATGCATTTTATCGACAAAACTTTCAACGTAGAACCAAAAGAATCTGATACGCACCCACGCAACCTTTAAAGTATCCACCGGGTGGCGCTTTGTCCATAACCATAAGTATTCTTCGAAAAAATGACGCACTTCTATTTGTTGGTTGCGTTTTGGCATTTTCTATCAACTGTTGCAAAAATGTGGCGCCTTCTTAGTTACGCAGGCAACACATAATAATAATCATAATAACAATAATAATAATGATCTACCTCTAAACCCAAGCCCCATCTCCTAACCCCAACGTCAACCCTTAACTGTAACGCTAACTCTAAACCTAACCCCAAACCCTAGCCCCAAACCTAAACCTACACCTAAACTCAAACCTTAAACCTAACCCCAAACGCCAACCCCAAACCTAACTCCAAACTTAACCCTAACCCAAACCCAAAGCCCTAACCCTAACCCTAACCCAAACCCAAACCCCAAACCTAAGCCCTAACTCCAAACCCTAAACCTAACCCCAAACCCCTAAACCTAGCCCTAACCCAAACCTAGCCCTAACCCCAAACCCTAAACCTAACCCCAAACCCTAACACCCCAAGCCTAAGTGAAATAACCTCTACGTTGCAAACAATGCCACTGTGGTTCAGGTATGTTAGCTAAACGGTGTCGGTAAAGTCAATCCAAAAGCGGGACAGCGAATATCGGCGTTTAAAAGTCGGATGATTACGGAGCTGATTTTGTTACTCTATCAACCAAGTAAGCGCCAGCGCTGATTTTTTCCATAACAACATGGCGTCCTTCTACTTTCTTCATGTGGCGGCGTTGTCACATGAAATGATGACGCTACATCTTCCCTTGGCGTTCTTTCCCCGTTTTTACTTTGATTGTCAAAACTTCCAACGCTTACGAGGAAATAAACGCTATCCTATTGACACTTTTTCACGGGCGCGGCTAAAGCGCGTCGTCTCTCGCTACGCTGCTATAGCGAACATTCGGGCGGTGAGGAGGAACCCGTTCCAGCATCGGAACGGTGGCGCTCGGTGGAAAGACGGCGGAACAACACGACCACCAGTTAGCACGCTGGTGCTAACAACAACATCAAACCATGCAGGGAGGATCTCCGCCCGCCTTCACAGATGGGTTAGCGTTAGCTTGTAGCTTTGAGGGGAGTTAGCGGTTATGGGGGGGGCACACCAGGCAAAGGGAGACCATATAAAAATCACCTCTTGGGTTCTTGACATGGTGAGCCAAAAAGGACTCTTTGAACGAGGAGGAGGAGAAAGAGAGAAAACAGGTTAAAATAACAAGGATGCTAACCATGCTAACCAAGCTAATGTCGGGCTGGAAGGAAAGCATTTCTACGGCTTTGCTGCCATTTTCTTACACACTTTGTACTTGTTTGCTAACTAGCTAGCCAGCTAGCGGTGTAAGACAATGGCGCCTCGACTAGCCGCACAACCACAACAACAACAACACCAACAACAACAACAACAAAAGTACCTTCTCCTTCCACCGTGCCAACTACGGCGTGGCAAAATGGACGACAGTCACTATGGAGGCTTGGATGGAAAAGACGTAGCATTAGCATCAAGGCTCCAAAAGGATGAAAACAACAAGCAATAGTTGGGGGGGGGGGGGGGGGGGGGGGGTACAGGTGGGCAGCAAGGCCGCCATTTTGGTGAATTCTGGCAGTTGTAATAATAATAGTACCGATAATAATAATGTAATAGTACTGGTAATAATACTGGTAATAATACTGATAATAATTACGATAATAGTAATATTAACAGTGATAATAATAATAGTACTGATAATAATAATAATAATAATAATAATAATAATAGTACTGATAATGATAATAATAATAATGCTGATAATAATAATAATAATACTACTGATAATAATATAATAGTACTGATAATAATAATAATAATAATAGTATTGATAATAATACTGATAATACAATAGTATTGATAATAATACTGATAATAATGCTGATAATAGTAATCATAATACTGATAGTAATATGAATAATAATGGTACAGATAATAACGATGAATATTCCCTGCAGTATAAAAAGGCCATCCCGAATGGCGTCACATTTCCTCCAACACACCAGGAGACACCAGGGGGCGCTACTGACAGTACAGATGTGGGAATACCTCAACAGAAATGAAATCCCACCCCAAAAAGCGGAGGGGGGGGGGGGGGGGGGGGGGGGGCAAGGAGGACGGGAGGTGTGGCCACTGATAACGAATGGCGTGGAGGATGAGGTGGAACCGCACAAGGGCACGGCGCCATAACACCAATACAAGACCTGGATCAAAACCATGCCGCTTTTAACGCAGGGCAGCCGTGCTCCCTCGGGATGCCATTTTGACTTCCTTGTCACTAAAGCGGCGTGAAAGCTTGAGGAATGGCCGTCATGAAGCCGCTGAAGGGTCGTCTAGGCCTCCATCGGCATGAACGCAACAACCATGGCTTGGTTGAAACCGCGAGGAGCGACTTCTGTCATGGTTTCTAAAAAGGCTGACTTTGGAATGGAGCTCTTGTATGGGCGTCATGGCGTCATGGTGTCATGGCGTCATGGCTTAAAACAAAGACAAAAGGCTTCAATGCTTTTCATGCTGCCATGGAAACCACCCACCAGCATGCAACAACACTGGATGGGGGGGGTGGCGGTGGGGGGCATGATCATCATCATCATCATCATCATCATCATGCTTTTTTCTTCTCTCAGGAGGACATTTGCTTACACGGCTGGAACCCGTTTGTGTTTAAAAGCGAGTTCTGGACCTGTGGACCGATTTGATCCATATGGGAGCTGAGCCCCGCCCCCGCAGCCAAAGGGGAGGGGGGGAAAAAGAGAAAAAGAACATGTGACCCAGACAGACGCCACCTTGGGGCCGTGGACGCGGTGGGCGGGACATGAAAGACCAACGTTTCTTCCAATGTTACCTTCATCATCGTTACATCAAGAAGCAGGCTTCGCTACACGTCTTCAAACCTGCATTTTACTGTTAGCGCTTAGCTTCATGTTAGCTGACATGTGTAATTGTACTACTCTACTGCAGTACTGCTGGTACTTCAGTATGACAGTGTAGCGGCGTACCGTTGTCGTCGCAGGACTCGGACTGGAAGGAGCTGAGCGACTGGACCTCGGACATGCTGCCCCTGGTGTTGTACGGGTGGGCCGCCACGTCCTCCCCCGGCTTCTTGCCCACGGAGTCCAGGTCCACCACCTTAGCTGTGATAGCAACACAACACCTGATTGAGACACCAGCGGGGTTCCATCGTGACATCACGGCATCACGGCGTCCCGTCTCACCGTCGTAGTCGTAATCCCAGTTGGGCTTCTGGATGGAGTCGCTGTCGGACACGGAGTTGGAGGGCGGCGGGGGCGGCAGATTGGGCGCCACGCTGCACACGGCCACGGTCTTGCGGTGCCCGTGGACCGAGTCCGGGTTGAAGGTGGTGAACTCCGGGTGCTCCGGTATGGCCGAGCCCTCGAAGGAGTTCCGGTCCAGATTGTTGCGGGAGTCGCTGGGAATGCTGGGCGTGTACGAGATGGGCCGCACGGGAACCTGAGGCGGGACGTCCGAGTAGACGTTCTTGTTGAACTTGGCGTCGAAGTACGGCCTCTGCAGGAAGGCGTGGGGCAAGTTGGAGCTCCCGGGACGCTTGTCCTCCTCGTCCTCGTCCGCCCCCGACTTGCCCCGGCATGCCCGCTTGCGGATGATGATGAAGAAGAGCACCAGGATGAAGATGCTGGACACGAAGACGACGATGCCGACCACCTCCTCCAGGCCGATGTTCCAGGAGGTGGAGACCAACTCGTTAGGGATCTCGGCACGGAGCTCGCACGCTCGGCCGGCGAAGCCCAGCGAGCAGTTGCACTTGTACGAGCCGTACGTGTTCTGGCACCGCCCCCCGTTGGCGCACGGGTTCCTCACGCACTCGTCCACGTCGCTCAGGCACCTGGACAACATCAGACAAAGGTCACGCCAAAATAAACCCCTCCCCCGTCACCAGAACCATCTCGGCTGTCTTCCTGTTCATCATCAGCTGCGTAACTTCCAGGGGACTCACCTGTCGCCTTGGAAACCGGCGTCGCACTCGCACACCGGGCCGTCCAGACTGTCGATACACTTGCCGCTGTTCTTACACGGGTTGTCTGTGCAGTACGGTCCCAGCTGGCACCTGCAGTCCCACACCAGGATACATCGTTACTGCAGCCCCGTATCACCTCTCTTACCAACATCACACACCCATATCCACCAACACCGATATCAATAGTCATAACCAGTATCGGTTTACCCACATTGGACACAATACCGATATTGACCAATATCAAACAGCACTTCACCGCCGATACTTATAGGGAATCAGTATTGATACCGGTATCGTATTGTTAACCAATACCAGCATAACGATATTGGACAGATATCGACCAATATCAAACAGCACTTCACCACTGATACTGATAGGGAATCAATATTGATATCAATACTAGCATACCGATATTGAACATAATATCGATATCGACCAATATCAAACAGCATTTCCTTACCGATACTGATAGGGAATCAATACCGATATCGGTATTGTTAACCATGACCAGCATACCGATATTGGACATGATATCGATATTGACCAATATCAAACAGCACTTCACCATTGATACTGATAGGGAATCAATATTAATACCGATATCAGTATTGTTAACCAATACCAGCATACCGATATTGCACTGATATCAACCAATATCAGACAGCACTTCACCACCGATACTGATAGGGAATCAATATTGATATCAATACCAGCATACCGATATTGGACATAATATCGATATTGACCAATATCAAACAGCACTTCCTAACCGATACTGACAGCGAATCAATACCGATATTGATATTGTTAACCATTACCAGCATACCAATATTGGACATGATATCGATATCAACTAATATCAAACAGCACTTCACCATATATACTGATAGGGAATCGATATTGATAGGCATTGTTAACCAATGCCAGCATACCGATATTGGACACAATACCAATATCAAACAGCACTTCATTACCGATACTGATAGCGAATCGATACCGATATTGGTATTGTTAACCAATACTGCCATACCAACATTGGACAGAATACCGATATCAACCAATATCAAACAGCACTTCACCACCGATAGCGAATTGATATTGTTACTGATATCGGTATTGTTAACCAATACCAGCATACCAATATTGGACATGATATCGATATGGACCAATATCAAACAGCACTTCACCATTGATACTGATAGGGAATCGATATTGGTATTGTTAACTAATAGCAGCATACCGATATTGGACATGATATCGATATGGACCAATATCAAACAGCACTTCACCATTGATACTGATAGGGAATCGATATTGGTATTGTTAACTAATAGCAGCATACCGATATTGGACATGATACCACTATGGACCAATATCAAACAGTCACTCTGCCAGTCAGACTAAGAGCCATCCCAATCCAGGATCCCAATCCAGGAAGAGGCCATAACGGGGTTCACCTTTGTCCCGAGTACTGTCCCCTGCACTGGCAGTAGAAGTCGGCCCCCCGAGGGACGCAGGTCCCTCCGTACAGGCAAGGGTTGGAGGCGCAGGGACTGATGGCCACCTCGCAGTGGGCTCCCATGAAGGAGGCGGGACATTTGCAGAAGTAGCCTGCCGAGTAAAAAGTACACATCACGTTGGTTGGACGGGGATGAACAAAAGATGGCGGCTACCTCCATTAGGCCTGCGGGTGCACAAGCCCCCGTTGGTGCAGGGGTTGCTGGAGCAGCTCTCGGCGGGGGCCAGCGTGCACCCTGGCGCCACGTCCTCGATGTCCTCCATGACGGCGTGGGCCCGGCGCGCCTTGGTGTTGAGTGGCAGCTCCTGGCCGTTGAGGGCGATGGCCTCCATGCAGCCACGGAAGCCGTTGGTGACGGGCAGCGTCCGTCCGTGGCGGGCGGCGGCGTGCTGGCGGACGTGGCCGCCGAAGTAGACGCTGTTGTCCAGGTTGAGCGTGCGCAGCATGCCCGGCGCCGTGCCCGAGGCCGCGTGCACGCGGTCCAGCACCAACTTGGCGTAGTTCCCGTCCACCTCCAGGGAGACCGTGTGCCACTCACCGTCGTTCACCTGGGCGCTGTGGACCGACACCTGGCCGGGACCGCTGCCGCAGTCGAACTTGTACTGCAGGCGCCCGTTGACGATCTGGTTTAGAGGAGAGGACTGTCAATGGCGTGCGTGGCGCCCTCTATTGGCTGTGCTGAGACAGCTAGCATAATTAGCGCTGGGAAGACTGGTGAGCCAGTCACTTGGGTCTGGTACTGGTGACCAGAGACCTCAAACGTGGATGCACGCTAAAGGCGGCGTGGACGCACCTCCAGGATGCTGTAGTCGGTTCCCTTGGCGAACATGACGGTGGCGTGGCTGGAGAAGGTGCGAAGCCTCAGCGACATCTTCATCAGCTCCTTGTTGTCATTGTCCATAAGGTGGTACCTCACGTAGCCGCTGCCGCTGAACGTCAGCGAGTGGCCATCTGGGGCACGGAAATTAAAAACTGATTGATGTTGACTACGTTCTCAGATTTCAGAGCAACATTTGCAATAAAAGTGATGACTAAAAGGCATCATGATCACTTATTAAAAGAAAGTCCAAAGGAAGTTACCGGAACATTTGGTGGTTTTGCCGTCGGGACACACACACGTGTGGACGGCGTCTCTGTGGGGGTCCGCCACGCACGCCATCCCCTCGGGACAGGGGCTGCTGTCGCACACGTTGTTCAGGACAGGACATCTGCCACCTGTTGGAAGGACAGGTGTCAAAACCGGAGGATATCTAGACAGGAAGTGTGTATGTGCAGGCTACTTCCTGGTGATGTAAGACATCTGGATCATACCATTTTTGAACAAAAGTGACTGAATTGGTTATGTAAGTCCAGATAATAACGACGATGCGGCACATGACCTTCGCACTGGCAGCTGGCGTCCCTGTGGTGGCGCGGCGTGACGAAGCTGAGGCGGGCCGTGCTGTAGGTGGACATGGACGTCTTGTCCAGCGAGACCACCTCGTCGCAGAAGCGCAGCGGGCAGTCCAGGCCGACGCACAGCTTCTGGACCACACGCACGATGCGGACCCCCGTCATCTCCTCGATGACGGCCGCCGAAGAGTTCAGCTTCCTGAAGACCACCTTCAGGAAGACCACCATGGACAAAGACGTTAGCCAGGCAACATACCGCATGTCCAATTCCTGATTATCATGTTAAGACGTCCTCTCTGCTCTCACCTCCTGGGACTGGTACGGACTTCCGGATCTTTCCAGAGCCAGCAGGACGTCCAGGTCTCCTTGCTCGGACGGTTGAAGGCTGACCAGCTGGACCTCGCTCCTCCTCACCCCGGCGATGTTCCTCAGCGCCCTCTGGAAGTTGCGCCAGTAGTCTCCAATGAACTCCTCGGGGGCGATGCTGGCAAAACGCACGGCGATGGAGTTGTCCAGCGCCTGGCGCAGCGCCTGGCGGACGTGAACGTTGACGTCGGCGGCGGCGGTGAAGCGGCCGTCGGTCACCGTCACGTTGAGCGGGTAGTGGCCCACGTCCAGGGGCCGCAAAGCGATGACTTTGCCATCGGAGGCGGAAACGGAGAACAAGGCCTCGCCGGGGGAGGACGCGGGGGCCAGGCTGTAGGTCAGCGTGTCGTACACATCCTGGTCGGTGGCGTGGATCTTACCCAGGACGCCGCCCGCGTACTCGTCCCCGGCTGTGGAAACAAAGACGTCCAGGGGGAGAATGGCGGGAGGGTAGACGCTCTCCTCGATGATGCGGACGCTGATGAACGCGCTGGAAAAGAGCGGAGGTTTGCCGCTGTCGGACACCTGCAAAAAGCAAAGGCAAACATTCAGGCTGCACTGATTTGTCCACTAGAGGGCACTGCTGCTATTCTATTCTATAACTGGCACGGCGGCACTAGGAACCACTCCAACGCTCACACAGATGGTCAACAGCTCTACTGGGGGGGGGGGGGGGGGTCCAACAAGGAGACATCACACCTACGGTATGTCCCGCGTCCAATCTGTCCACTCTCTCTGTCCTCACGTGATCCCGCCCACTCACATTGGAACACCGATTCATGATTTTCATAATTACACAATAGTAAAAATACTATTAATTGTAATTATTTCTTTATTAGTTCTTTTCACATTTTTTGCTATTTTAATAATTATGCAATTTAATGAAAATCCAAATCATATATATTATTATTTCTTTATCATGATTATTTCTGAGGATTAAGCGGAATAGAAAATATTTTATTTCCATTCCTATTTTTGTTATGATTTAAATTATATAAAATCCCATAATAACATTATTATTGATTGATTATTATTATTTATTTTTAATAATTTTATAACTCAACAATATCAGCCAGTATTATTAGTATAACTCACCAGCGCCCTCAGCAGGTAGTGTTCTTTCACTTTCTTACTGAGCGCCCCCACCGACAGCAGAGCCCCCTGCTGGTCGATGCGGAAAGCCTCGCCCTCGTTGCCGTCAGCGATGGAGAAGGCGAACGGCGGCCCGTTGTGGGATGCGTCCCGGTCGGAGACGAGGAGCTGGAGGACGCTGGTTCCTTCGGCTTGGTTCTCCTACGGAATAGACAGAGGTGGTTGGCAACAGGCGTCATGATGCATTTGAGGAGGCTGGGAATCAGGACTTTAGCATAGAATATTTTATTCCTATAACATTTTTTTTCTAAAAAAACAAAACCACAACTTTTTTTAGTGCTTAGCTTCTTTTTACACTTTAATGGCAGTTGTAAACAAATAGGATGGCCAGAGTTTGGCCCGCTAATCCCTCCTTTCCACCCCCCACCTCCTCCCCACCTGGATGATGATGCTGTAGTTGGCCTGGGAGAAGAGGGGGGGGTTGTCGTTGACATCGGAGATGTCGATGTTGATGACAGCGCTGCTGGAGAGAGGCGGCGTCCCGTTGTCGGAGGCCATCACCGTCAGCGTGTACCCCGAGGTCTGAGGATGAGGGAGGGGGGAAGGTTGTTACCAGGTCCAAACCTACCTGACGCCGCCCCGCCCGGCCCGGCCCCTCACCTGCTCTCGGTCCAACTGCCGACCCACTTTCAGTTCGCCCCGCAGCGGGTCCACGATGAAGGGGCTGCCGCCGTTGCCGCCCACAATGGCGTAGCGCACATTGGCGTGCGACGGCCCATCAGCGTCCTCCGCCACCACCTTCACGTCACAATCACATCATTTTATTCCACAAAGAATAAAAAGAAACTTTTTAGCTTTCAAAAATATGAAAGCAAAAAAAAATCATCAAATGTTTATGAATAATTCATGACATGATGAAAATATGATATGGCTATATCATATATTACATATATATACATACATATATGTATATATATATATATTCTAATGTAAGATCTAGGTAATGTAAGATATTCTAATTGTTCTGTTTTTGTCGGTCTTGTGACTATTTGTGTCAGTGTTTGTGCTGCTGGAGCACGAAGACGAGCTTTCACGTCATCGTTAACGAAGCCGCGTGATGACGAGCGTCAGACAACAAAAAGGTTGAGCCAGCGTGAAGCGGCTTTGCTCCTCAAAGAGCTCGGCCGGCGTGAGTATGAGGATGAGAATGAGGATTAGCGCAGGTGCTGCGACGCGATAGCTACCAACACGTCAACACGTAGCGAACGCCTGTCTCACCGTCAGCACCGTCCTTCCCGGCTCGGCGTCCTCGCCCACGACGGCCGTGTAGACATCCTGGCTGAAGACGGGCTTGTTGTCGTTGACGTCCGTCAGGTTGACGTTGACGGTGGCCATGTCGCTGAGCGGCGGGGAGCCGCCGTCCGTGGCCTCGATGGTGATGTAGTACTCGTGAGACACCTCGTAGTCCAGACGCTCGATCACGAAGACGTCGCCTGAGGACAAAACAGATCCGTAGTCCATAAAAACCCAACCATTTTAGGCTTTCAATGAAATGATTTCACATTCTTTTGTATACACCGAAGATGGTTCAGTCCTCAACACATCTAACGTATGCTTTTGTAAAAACCAAAGACAACTTGGAGTCTTTGAATTATCCATAGTCCAAAAAAAAAAACAACCATTTTAGGCTTTCAATGAAGTTACCACACATTTTGGCATCAACACAAAAGATGGTTCAGTCCTCAACACATTGAACATATGTTTTGGGAAAAACCAAATACAACTTGGAGTCTTTCAGAAAATAAAACGTCCAAAAA
This sequence comes from Doryrhamphus excisus, assembly GCF_030265055.1. Classification (NCBI taxonomy): domain Eukaryota; kingdom Metazoa; phylum Chordata; class Actinopteri; order Syngnathiformes; family Syngnathidae; genus Doryrhamphus; species Doryrhamphus excisus. The sequence goes on along the minus strand of NC_080466.1, from coordinate 14,093,418 downwards.
AACCCAAACCATCTTAGGTCTTCAATGAAATGATTGCACATTCTTTTGTATAAACCGAAGATGGTTCAGTCCTCAACACATCTAACGAATGCTTTTGTAAAAACCAGAAGACAACTTGAAGTCTTGGAATTATCCATAGTCCAAAAAAACCCAACCATTTCAGGCTTTTAGTGAAGTTACTACACATTTTGGCGTCAACACAAAAGATGGTTCAGTCCTCAACACATCTAACGTACATTTTCGTAAAAACCAGAAGACAACTTGAGTTGTCCAAAAAAAACAACAATTGGAGGTTTTCAGTAAAAATAATCACACTGTTTCGTATAGACCAAAGATGGTTCAGTCCTCAACACATCTAACATCCATTTCCCGACCACTTGCCTTTACTGCGGACCAGGTGAGACGGTAGGAGGTATCTTACCCGTGCGAGGATCCACGCTGAACACGCCGTGCTCGTTGCCGCTGACGATGCTGTAGGCGATCTCCCCGTTCGCCTCGATGTCGCGGCTGGCTGCCTGCACCCTGAGGACTTGGGTGCCCACAACCATGTCCTCCGACACGGTGGCGGTGTATTCCCGATGCTCGAAGACGGGCGGGTTGTCGTTGATGTCCAGGACGGAGACGACCACGTGGCACAGCGAGGAGAGGCGGGGTGAGCCCTGGTCGCTGGCGCGGGCCTTCAGCTGGTACACGGCCTGCACCTCGCGGTCCAGGGGGCGCTCCAGGCTTAGGATCCCCGTCAGCTCGTCGATGGAGAAGAAGCCCTCGGCGGAATCGACCAATGAGTACACAATGTCGCTGTTGACGCCTGGGAGGCAAAGAAAAAAAGGAGTGAAGGCGGAACGTGCTGGTGCACATTGATCGTTGATTCCTGAACCATTCCACCCCCCCCTTACACCCAAACATCAATCATGAGGAAATCATCATCTTCCAAACAACAGCTGTGATGCCCGGCAACGATATCGCCATCACTCACGTCCTCCCGCTGGCAACGAGACACAGACGGATGGCGATAATATATCATAATGCATCTCTGCAGGTGCTTTTGGGAAACGCCATTACGCCGCCATTTATTATCATCACACACGCTACGCCTTCGCTCCTAATCATGCATTCAAGAACACTGGCACTGGGTGGGATATCTGAAATGCTAGCATGCTAACCGTTGCTAAGCTAACACATAGCGCAATAACAACTCGACTGAATAAGCCGGGATTTGATATCAATCCGAGCAGCCATGTATCGTTTTTAAAGTCCAATGAAATGTTAATATGCTAACAGTCGCTATGCTAACGTGTTATAACACCTCATGAAATTTGTTTTCAGACATGCAACAAAAATTTTGGTCCAAAATGAAGACAATATAGAGGCTTTGATGAACCCAAACGTACATTTTAGGAAAACTGTCGCCATCTGGTGAAAATTCCCCAAAATCCCAAACCGCAAAAATGAAGATAATTGGACTATGACGTTGCGACTAAATATGTCGCATGATGTTCGCATGATGCACTAAGATGTTGGGACAGAAATCGTTAAAAAAATTAAATAAAATAAAAATAAATATACTACTACTGAAATATTTTGACAAAATAGCTGAAATAAAAATGAAATACATTGAAAGATGAATAAAATATATTTAGAAAGTATTGAATCCTAGCGGGTGCCAAACAACATCCAGAACTAAAATAATGAAGAAAGCTGTCCAGCCTTGCCAGCCTACAAGATGGTCTTTGGATAAAGACCCCAGAGTATTTCTAAGTCACGATGGTAGACACAGCAACATGATATCAGCAGAGCCAGACCGCGCTGAGGGCGAGTCAGATCCCGGGATACGAGCGAGGAGCGATAAAGGACCAAGCCAAAGGCGTGGAATGTGGACTCGCTGAACTTCATCCGCGATGGAGGCCAGCCGTGCTGTCTGTCTGTCAGAGGCGCTAACTGCGCCCACGAGGCTAACACGCTAGCGGCCCGAGCCGAGGAGTCGTCGTCCACGCCGAGACCGTGTGTCAAACACCCGTGGAGGATCAAGAAAGCACTGACAAAACTGACAAGAACTAAGAATGCAGCCAACATGGAGGAAGAATAGCGTGCGCTACTGGCCCAGCGGGGGCGCCGTTGAGGCAATGTGGGGTTCACGATAATTACCCAACTGAATTATGATGTCATACCGATAAACCCCATAGCATTAAAAAATTGCTCAGAGGATTGACCATTTAGAAAAAAAAACGCTCAAATGAGACAAGACTACCCGTACTGTGCAGGTAAGCAAATCAAGCGCTCCTTTCCCTCCTGCTTATGACGTTAACGGCCTGTGGTAACCTCAAGATTTAAAAGAAGGCGTTTCACCGCCTCCTTCCTGTCTCGAGGAGCGCTCCTTACCGCTGTCAGCGTCGCTGGCCTGCAGTCTGGCCACCAGCGTCCCCGGCTCCGTGTTCTCGAAGACGCTGAAGGCGTACGGGTCGGCCGAGAACTCCGGCGCGTTGTCGTTGACGTCCCGCACGGCGATGTGGACGTCAGCCTCACAGTAGCGCCCGCCGCCGTCCACCGCCCGCACTTTGAACCTGTGCTCCTCCTGCTCCTCGCGGTCCAGCGGCTTCAAGGTCTTCAGCTCACCTGGGATGGGAGACACAGGAATCAGGAGGATCAGGAATCAACACATTAAATGTTCACTTCAATATCCATCAATCCAATAAAAATGTGCAAAAAATGTAAATGTAAAAATTTTATTATTTAAATATGAAATCATTTGAAATTATCAATTTATTCATCTAATTGTGAAATATCAAATAATCACATTGAAACTTGAATTTAATATTTCTTATATTCATGTGGATTTAATTTTGCTATTTCATTTTTTATATTAAATTGTAATGATCTATTACACTGCATTTGTATTGATTGTTTGATGTATTCATTTCAGGATTTTTTTAAATATTGATTTATTTCAATAATGTATAATTATTTTTATAATTAATAAAATTAAATAAATAAATAAAAAATATACATTAATAAAAAATAATTATTAATAATTAATTAAAAAATGAACCGACATCCCGACATCCATTTCCAGACAAAAACCCAAACAGATGAAGGAGATGAGCTGTTATTGTTATTCTTTTTACCCCCACCCCCCAATCCCCCCTCCACCCTTCCAAGTAGCCGGGTGGAGCATGCAATTTAGGGACGCTCTCTCGTTATTTGCAGGCAACAAGTAGCGACAGCGTCATAAATTCAAGCTAAGTGTGCAAGTCTGTATTTCAGTGCCGCCTTGCCAGCCCCAGTCCCCCCGAACGACCCCCGCCCCCCTTAGTGGCCCTGCAGGGAAATAGTCTTGGCTCCATGCAGAAAAAAATCAATAAATCAAAAGAATGAAGTAGTAAATAAACAAGTGGGCACCAGGGTGTTGTGCTTGGCTCCACGGCAGCTGATGCTAATTTGGCCTCATGTGGAACATCTCAAAGACAAACAAAGAAAAAATGCCCACAGAGAAAGAAAGGCGGGGCTAGCGTTGGAGGTTTTGATACAAAAAAAAAACAAAAAACAAGAATGTGTCTAGCTCAGGGGTGTCCAAATTTGGAATGCAGCTGTTCTTTTATCGTCCCGTGGCACAGTCAGAAAACACTTAACAAGAAAACTTCTAACAGAGTCATTTGACAAGAAAAAAACTATAAAAATAAAACTAAAATATAGTTTTTAAAATTATGAACATAATATTGAAATATTATATGAAAAAGTTAAAGTCCGCCTTGGTTTGAGTCTGATTAGCGACCTTAACCAAGACGCCACTGTATGTCCATTTCCTTCACAGCTGATGTAGTCCGAGGGGAATTGTACAAATGCTAACCTGTGTCGGAGTCCATGAAGAAGAGTTCGGATCCCGCCCCCTGCAGCTCGTAGAAAATCTGAGCGTTTGAGCGGATGTCGGCGTCTGTGGCCGAGACCTGCAAGATGAGTCGGCTGGCCGGGGAGTCCTCGGGGACGTTCTCGCTGTAGAGGAGCTTGGGGGCGGAGAGACGGTGGAGTGAGAAAGACAACACGGGCGGATTGGCTAAAGCTAAAGCTAACGCCGCAGACGTACCTTGTCGCACACGGGGCTGTTGTCGTTGGCGTCCAGCACCTTCACTTCCACCACCGCCTTGGCGGTGAAGATGCCGTCGCTGGCGGTGATGTTCAGGAGGTAGTAGTCCTTGGTCTCGCGGTCCAAGGGCTTTCTGACCAACACCTTCCATTCATTCTGGACGTGTTCGATGGCAAACTGGCCCAGGGGGTCCCCCGCTGTTTGGACACGAAGAAATAAACACGACATCTTTTGGCTTAGGGAACCGCAAAAGGCTAACTTTTATTCGAGTCAAGACCCACCGGTTATGAAGTAGCTGACTTGTCTGTTGATGTCGTCTGAGTCGTCATCGGTGGTGCTGAGGATGGCGATCACCCCGCTGGGCGGAGGGTCATCCTCGCTGACCGTGCCCTTGTAGACCTCAGCGGTGAAACGGGGCGGGTTGTCGTTGACGTCGGCGACCGTCACTTCCACTCTGGTGTCGGTCACATGCTGGACTTTGTCGCCTTGGTCGGTGGCAAAGACCACGACGGTGTACTTGCTTTGCTTTTCACGGTCCAGCTCTTTCAAGGTGGTCACCCAGCCGGTTTCGGCGTTCACGGCAAAGAGTTCCGAGATCTCCTGGGAGTCCTGCTTGGGGTCCAGGCTGTAGACCACGTGGCCGTTGGCACCGGAGTCCAAGTCGGTGGCTTTGACTTGGATAACCTGCGCCCCGCTTGGGAGGTTTTCAACCACGACCGCCTCATAAGGGTCGGACTCAAAGACGGGCTTGTTGTCGTTAAGATCTTTCACTTGGATGTTCACGTTGACAGATGCGGCGATTTCGTAGCTCTCGTGCTTGGTCTGCGCTCGCAAGGTGAGCTGGTACCATTTAGTCGTCTCGTGGTCCAGGCTCTTCTGAAGCTTCAAGGCCCCGGTGTCCCTGTCCACAACAAACACCTCGTTCTCGTTGCTCTCCGGAGTGTTGCCGTTCACGAGGCTGTACAGGAGTAGCTGCTCGCTCTCCGCCTGCAGCACGTCGATCTCAGTGCCGATGGGAAGGTCTTCAGCGACGGTGTAGCGGTAATGAGATTCGGCGAACTTGGGAATTGGCGTTTCAGGGGTGACGATGCGTATGTAAACCTGGACAACCGAATGCTTGGGTGGGTTCCCCGTGTCCTTGGCCCTGACAAAGAACGCATAGAGCTCGCCTTCCAGTCCGATGAGACTCTCTTTGGTCACGACGACTCCCGAGGTTTGATGGATTTCAAAGTTTTCCGCCACATTTTCCACATCTGCTTCAATGGAGTACTCGATGTCGGCGTTGCTTCCCTCGTCCATGTCCGATGCGGCAATCTGAACCACCGACGTTCCCCTTGGGACATCTGACGGGATGGTGACTTTGTAGTCGGCTGCCCTAAACTGCGGAGCATTGTCGTTGACGTCCGTCAGAACCACATTGACCGTACAAAAGCCCAGTTTTCCACCGCCGTCTTTAGCCATTAGAGATATGGGAATGACTTTGTCGATGGAGTTCTCACGGTCCAGGCTCTCCAAGGTGAACACCTCTCCGATTTCGCTGACTGAGAACTTGTCCTTGGCGACGTCGTTGACGATGTGATACGTTATTTGGCCGTAGATGCCTTCATTGTCGTCTGTGGCTTTAGCCTCTGCCACCAAGGTACCCGCGGGGGAGTTTTCCACCAGCTCCACAACGTATTCCACCTGAGAGAAGGTGGGGTTGTGAATGTTGGCACCAGTGACCGTGACCACAACAAGGGCCGAGCTTCTAAAAACGCCATCCGACACAGACACGTTAAGGTGGTACAGCGGCTGCATGTGCGGCCGGCGGTGGTTGGAAATAACAATGGCGCCCCTCTGCTTGTCAATCACAAAGTTCTGATCCTCGTTTCCGCCGATGATGGCAAACTCCAGCTTGTTGGCGTCTGAGCTGTCGGCATCGGAGGCCTGGACTTGGGTGATGAAGTGTCCGCGTGAGGCTAACTCGCTGATGGTGGCTTGGTACGTTGGTTCCGCGAACGTCGGAGCGTTGTCGTTCAGGTCCGTGACATCGACCGTCACGATAACGTCACTGGAGAGGGCGGGGACTCCCCCGTCGGTGGCGCGGACCCTCAAACGGTGCTGCTGGAACTCCTCGTGATCAAGCACTTGGGCTGTGGAGATGATTCCGGTTTGACGGTCGATAGTGAAATAATCCGAGCTCTTTCCCTTTTCTTCTACCAACTGAAAGAATATTTCCCGATTGTTCCCAGTGTCCATGTCTTTGGCAGCCACTCGCAGGACCGATGTTCCGATGACGGCAGCCTCGGAAATGTTGGCGTGGTAGGACTTTGACAGGAACACCGGGGCGTTATCGTTTATGTCCTCCAGTATGACATCTACAAAAACCTCGGCGTGCGCCCCAGTCAGCGAGTCGGTGGCTCTCACGTTTAATTTGTAGGCGGGATGCGTCTCGAAGTCCAAAGGTTGGCCAACGTGGAGAACGCCTGTGTTGAAATCGATGGAGAACTGTTTGAGGGGATCGCCCTCGGAGATGGTGTAAACGATGCGAGGTCCTTCAGAATCGCTGGCCTGCACGTGGAGGACGGGCGTGTGCACCTGAATGTTCTCGGGGATTTCGATGTTATAAAAAGGTTTCTCAAACACGGGCACGGCTTTGTTCACCACTCTTATCGGGACTTGGACTTCTGCCGACAGCGGCGGGTCGCCGTTGTCCCTCGCCAGGACGACGACGACAAAGTCTGTGTCGAGCGATTCTTTCTCAAACGTCCTTTTGATGGAGATTTCCCCAGACGGACTGATGTGGAAGTGTTCCTCTTGTCCCTTTAGCTCATAGTGGATTTCCGCATTGGGACCCTGGTCCTTGTCCACCGCCGTGACCTGCCGGATGACTTGGCCTTCCTTGGCGTCCATCTGAACCAGACCGTGATAGGGAAGGTTGACAAAAGTCGGCTTGTTGTCATTGACATCGTCCACAGTCACGGTTAGCAGAACGTGGGCGGCTTCTTCAGACGCGTCCTCTTTGGAGACCTCAACAACAACGTTAAAGGTGTCCTGGGTTTCCCGATCGAACGCTATCCCGGTGGTTGAAACGACGCCGGATGTTTGGCCAATTTTAAACCTCCTGTCGGGATTCAAGATTTTGTAGAACAAAGGCTCGTTCACCTGGTTCCCGACGGCAGCGATGACTTCCAGGGTTTTCTTCTCGGATGAGTTCTCCAGGACCGAGGCTTTGTAGGACTCTCTGGTGAACTTGAGTTTGCTCTCCTTGTTCTCCTTTAAGTTGATCTTGACCGTGGCGACGCTGGCAAATCTACCATCCGAAACCCTCACTTTGAGTTCATATCTGCTCCTCAGTTGGGTGACGTTCTGGATGGAGATGACGCCCGTGTTGGCGTCCATTTGGAACTTTTCGCCAATGTTACCCTCCGAGATGGAGAACAGAAGTTTGGCATTGGATCCAGAGTCCAAGTCCGTGGCGTTGACTTTGATCACTTGCACCCCCTTGTACGTCGGTACCACGATGCTGGTCTCGTACGGGTCTTGGCTGAACGTGGGCGGACAGTCGTTCACGTCGATGACTTCAACTGTCACGTTGGCCGCTGTCTCGGCGAACAAACGTGGCATCCCCAGATCGTGGACCTGGACGCTGAAACGGTACACGCTCCTTTGCTCGTAATCCAAAGCGGTCGTGATTCTGATGGCGCCGGTACTCGAGTCGATGGCGAAATAGTTGAGAGCGAAAGGCTCGACAATTTGATAGATGAGCATGGCGTTGTGGTCGTGATCAGCATCGGAGGCACGGATGACAAAAGGCGTGTTTTTTTGCGTCAGGACGATGCTGTTCACGGGGGCGGACTCGCTGATGACGCCTTTGAACTCCCTCTGGAGGAAAACGGGAGCGTTGTCGTTTTCGTCCTTCAGGTGAACCATGAGCGTGGCGTTGCTGGCGAGCCCGGCCATGTTGGTGCCTTGAATGACGAGCCTGTATTGAGCCGCGGTCTCGTAGTCCAGCTCCTTCTGGGTCACCACCACGCCAGAGTTGGGGTTTATGTCAAACACGTTGTTGACGTTGCCGCTTTTGATCTGGTAGAAAACCGACGACTGGCTGATGGCTGTGACCGAGCTCACGAAACTTCCCGGGACGGCCGACTCGCTGACATCAGCGGAGAAGTCCTTTTGGGTGAACCTGGGGGCGGCGTTGTCGGACACGGTCACCAGGATGTGAGCGGTGGCGGTGGTGGACAGTGGGGGCGTTCCTTTATCCGTCGCCTTGATGGCGAGTTCAAACTGCGTCTTTCTGCTGCGATCCAACTCCTTGGCAACCGAGATGGTCCCCAGGACGGGGTCCATGGCGAAGGAGTTCGCCGTATTTCCTGCAAGAAGACCAGAGTTTAGTGGCAGCTTTGGTACGGGGAGCACTCTGGTACGTTTCAACTCTTTTACCTGCCTGACGACCAAACCCCCCCCCCCCCCAGCTGAGATTGACAATGGAAAATACGCAGGAAGGCTACAGTTGGATAAGTCACGTTCATCATGACAGTTACATTACTATATTACTACATTACTCATTACTACATTACTACTTTACTCATTAAAACATTACTGTATTAGTCATTACTACATTACTCATTACTACATTAACTACATTCCTCATGACTCATTACTACATTACTATATTACTTATTACTACATTACTCATTACTACTTTACTATAGTACTTATTACTACATTACTATATTACTCATTACTACATTACTATATTACTCGTTACTACATTACTCATTACTCCATTGACAGTAATCCCTTGGTTTTTTTTTTACTTTTTATGACCTTCTAAATACACTTTTTAACCTCATTAGAGCCCTCCATGAATGAAATAACACCCCTACAGTTACCTTTACCCTCCTATTACCCAAGATATTAGACATAATAAGGGAAAATAAGACATAAATAAGATAATATAGACTCTCACATGTTAGTGTTGAGAGAGTTCCCTGTCAGTGTAATTGTGTTTTTTTACTTTCTAGGCCACACAACTAGGAGACCCAAGTTCGATTCCACCCTCGGCCATCTCTGTGTGGAGTTTGCATGTTCTCCCCGTGCATGCGTGGGTTTTCTCCGGGTACTCCGGTTTCCTCCCACATTCCAAAAACATGCTAGGTTAATTGGCCACTCCAAAATGTCCATAGGTATGAATGTGAGTGTGAATGGTTGTTTGTCTATACGTGCCCTGGGATTGGCTGGCCACCAGTCCAGGGTGGACCCCGCCTCTCGCCCCAAGACAGCTGGGATAGGCTTCAACACCCTCGTGAGGATAAGTGGTAGAAAACGAACGAATGAATAGTTCCTAGTAAACATAATCTGAAGGCACAACGCCATAGAAGTAGAGATGATGGATACTGGCTACTTCCTTACCGATACCAACTGATAATGATACCGACAACAAATGACTTGGGTCTGATCATCTAGTGTGGAAAATAAGACGTCCAAACAATGGCTGCCTTTGTTTCATTGTCTAAAGGTTAGTAGGGGAGAAGACGGAGGGTGGATGAAATGGCTGACATATTTGGAAAGTCCAGACAAAGCCCTGCTTGGACTCAAATATTCCATTCATGAAGAAGATCCAGTAGGATGCAGACGTCAATGTGACTCATGCATTTTAGAAAGCTGACTTCATTGGCGGTCCTCCGCAGTCAAAGGCCATCAGTAAAGGCGACACGAGACCCCAGTACCTGACTCGATGCTGTAGCGGACCTCAGCGTTCTGGCCCTTGTCTTTGTCCAGGGCGCTGACCTGCAGCACGGCCGAGCCCACGGCCGCAGACTCGAACACGCGGCCCGAGTAGGCCGTGTCGATGAACCAGGGCGCGTTGTCGTTGGCGTCCTCCACAGTGACGATGACACGGACCAGGTTCCGCTTTACGGGGATGTCCTGGTCTCGTACCTGGAAATGAAAGACACCCCAAATCCAGTTTGGCACCAAGATGTGTAGAACCAATGAAAACAGGCTTTGCTGCAACGTGACGACTACTAGGTGTTATACTTGTCTAGGTCTTAGAAATGTCCTCAAGGTTGCAGAGTATCTTCATGTCTGAACACGTGACGGACAGGAAGTGACCTCGTAGTTTCAGAGTTGAGTTTTAGCTGGGTGTGGTTAGTGTGCCTGCTGTTCTGGTGGACAAGTCTGGTGCTTGTGTGTCTCAGCCAACAATACAGTATCATGACTGGCCATGAGTGACAAGTGCAATGCCGTACATTTTGTATTTTGCTTCCTTTAGACATTTTTATGCTTCATTTAGGCAAAAAAAACATTAAGCTTTGCTTAAATGGGCATATTTTTGACCAATAATAGGCTGTAGTCAACCCCGAAACAGCATGATTTAGTCATTAATATATTTTAAAAAACAAATGATTAAATATTTAAATTGTCATAATATATTTAAAATATTATTTATTTATTAAGTATTTATTTATTTTATTATTTATTCATTAAATAGTCAACCCCGAAACAGCGTTATTTAGTCATTAATATATTTAAGTCAAAAATATTTTTAAAATGATTAATTATTTAAATTATTTGTCATTAATATATTTACATAAAAATAATTAATTATTTAAATTATTTGTCATTAATATATAAAAAATAATAATTAATTATTTAAATTATTTTTCATTAATATATTTACATAAAAATTATTATTGATTATTTAAATTATTTTTCATTAATATATTTAAAAAATAATTATTAATTGTTTAAATTATTTAAAATTCTATGTATATGCTGAACAGTCATGGCGTAAAAACATTTGTACCGTGGTGGGGGCATGACAGAAAATAAATAACTCATCTACTGTATTTACTCAAGGAATTTTGTCAAAAATAAATTCCATAAAACTAAATTGTCTGGAAATACACTTTCCTCCAAAACTGGCCAAGGTTTGAGTGATTTGGCACGAAAGCTGCCTTCTAAAAGTCGTTTTATTTGTTGTGAAACAGTTTTTTTTTATTTCTCAGAAAAGAAAATGGCAACGATAGTGTAGAACATTAACGCTAGGATGAACGTGATTGGACGCGAGTCCTTCCCTACCATGACAGTGAGGATATGGCGATGCATGGTCTCGTGGTCCAGTCGCTCGGCGGTGTACAGGGTCCCCGTCCCCGGGTCCAATTTAAACTTCTTGAGGCTGAAAGGATCGGTGCTGCTCAGCAGAGTGAAGGTCAGCTTGTTCTTCTCGTCTTGGTCGGTGGCGTCGATGTGCAGCACCTCGGTCCCCACGGGGGTGTCCTCGGGGACGCTGACGTCGTAGCGTTCCCGGGAGAACTGCGGGCGGTGGTTGTTGGTGTCGATGACGCGGATGAGCACCTGCGGGGACAACGGGGTGGGACATGTTCAAATTATAATTATTCTCTGGCCTCGTTCACTGTTTCTCTTCATTGTGAACCGCAGCTCCCCGGTGTCGGCAGCACTCGTGCGTGACTGGAGGGAAGACAATTATCATGCCAATCACTTGTCTTGCTGAATGGATGCAGTCAAACCTGCGTTCCAAACGTCTTTCCACTCACTCTGATCGGCAGAAAAGTGCAGCTGACCCCCCCCAACCACAAACACTCCAACATCATCACCAAGCGGGAGAATGTTTTATCAACAGCAGCCACTCGTCTACTGGACTTCCGTCAGAGGATTATGGAGAGCTGTTGGAATGCCATCTCTCACTTCCCAGAGCGGGGGTGAATTGGGGGTGGTTTGGTGGTGTTTCCAGCGTGGCCAAATACGGGGAACAAAGGGATCAGGGCCGATTAGACACCTGAATACCAGACACCAGGGGGTGATATCCCTTGTGGGGCGGACTAGAGATGACAAGCACTCCAAAGCCGCAGACGCCCGAACCTGACAAGAACGATAACGTGCGGCTGAATTGTGGGGTGCTAATCGGCACTTTAGCCCCAGAAGAGGCGAGCAGCGGTGGGCCTCTGTTGCGGGGTTGCTTCCCCCGAGCAGCCTGATGGCATGAGCGTTCCAGGCGTGTCTTCTCATGTCTCGCCAAACATCAGACAGCATCCCTCATGCTCACCATGCAACACGCGTGCTAACAGCCCCCCCCCCCCGCTGATCGGGCTTCCGCTGACCCAGAATTGCAAACTAAACTATAACGTTGTAGCATTTCGGTTATGCTCTACTTGGGGGACGTTTATTTGATCAAAGAGGGGCGGGACAATCATTGGAGGCGGCCAATTTGGAGTGCATGATAATTATGGGGCCGATATGATACATCTGATCATATTAAAAATGGCTAAGATAACCCATACTTTAACAAGGCCGGATGAGCTGTACTGTGCAGGTCAGCAATGGCGGGGCGAATCCCTGGTAGGGATTGTTGAGCCAAGCTGCAATAGTCTGGTGCTTGTGTGTCTCACCCAACTTTACAGTAGGACTACTGACACAATTATGACACCTTTTATGGCAGCCTCCATTGCTACAAAGGATACACTGTGTGTAGGAGTACCACTGTTACACAGTATGTCATGTACAGAAGTACCACTGTTACGCAGAATATCATGTACAGGAGTACCACAGTATATCATGCGTAGGAGTACTACAGGATATCGTGTAAGCAGGAGTATCACCGTTACACAGTACTATATCGTGTAAGCAGGAGTATCACCGTTACACAGTACTATATCGTGTAAGCAGGAGTATCACCGTTACACAGTACTATATCGTGTAAGCAGGAGTATCACCGTTACACAGTACTATATCGTGTAAGCAGGAGTACCACCGTTACACAGTACTATATCGTGTAAGCAGGAGTACCACCGTTACACAGTACATCACGTGTAGGAGTACCACAGTACATCACGTGTAGGAGTACCACAGTATATCACGAGTTTCCCACCCCAACAGGAAGCAACCGTCGGTGTGATGAGGCGGTTTTGATGGAAAAGAAGAAGTCCTTTTGTGGGTCTGGTGCCGTGCGTTGGAGAGGAAGCCCCCCCCCCGCCCCGCCAGGTGGCAGCTTGTGGCCCGATGGCAGCGAGCAAGCACACATGTTCCCAAAACAGGATTAGCGCCGCTCCCCACCACAAACACAAGTTCCCCGTCGGACGCAATCATCTCGGCAAACACGGAGATATTTAGTCTTTAAAAGCCAACGGGGGAGAGAACGTCAAGCGTTCCAAACGACAAGGAAAATAGGCCATCCCGTCCTGCGGCACAGCTTCCACATTTGAGGAAAGTTTCACGAGCGAGATGGTTAGAAGGTAAACGCCAACACCGCCCCCCCAGGAAACAACAACGTCTGACAACTGACAATTTTGCCGTCGGCTTCGACTCGCCTCCTCGTCTCCGGATTAGTAAATCCCGCTTGCATGGAAAACTTCTCCACATGTTCTCCGAGGAACGTACAGCCTGGAACATCAACAGCCACCAGCCACCTCCACACGAGGGACTAATTTCAACAACCTTTGGATTTGACACCTTTTCCATACTTTTCCATTCTCCTCAACGGGAACGTGTTGGGTTGGACACAGCAGGGGTGTCCAAAGTGTGGCCCGGGGCCACGTGGGGCCCGCAGCACATTCTTAAAAATGTAAAAGGAGCAGCAAAAATTTAAGAAAAATCTGCAGTAATTTCACAAGAATCAATACAAAATATTAAAGAGGGATAAGTTGTAATGTAATGTAAGGAGAAAAGGTCAAATTTTACAAAAATAAGAGAATGTCATTTGAGGAGCATGAAGTTGAAATCTGGAAGAAAAAAAATGAAAAACAAAACAATAAAAAAGCATTTAATTTTGGAAAATGAAGGCGAAGAAAAAGTATAAAAGTATAAAAATATTGCCAAAATAAAGTCACAAAGAAAATTTGCAAAAAAAAATGTTGAAAAAAAATTTTTTTTAAACAACAGCAGAAATTTACAAAATATCAAGAGAAAAAAGAAAAAAAGAGAAATGCTCTAATTTTAGTAGCACAGATTTCAGATATTAAAGAAAAATACAGCTTTTTTTACAAAAATAAGTAAATGTCATTTGAGGAGCATAAAGTTGAAATCTGGAAGAAAAAAATTAAAAACAAAACAATTAAAAAAAGCATTTATTTTTGGAAAGTGAAGGTGAAGAAAAAGTGAAAATATTGCCAGAATAAAGTCAGAATTAAAAGAAGAAAATTAAAAAAAAAATTCAAATTTTTTTTTTTTTTAAACGACAGTAGAAATTTAAGAATCAAAGGCAAAATATCAAAAGAAAAAAGTTGTGTTCTAACCAAAAAAGACAATTTTAGTGAAAATATTAAGAATCGTATCTTTTCCAGTGAGTGAATGTATACATTTGCATAGGCTGGGGCTGCACGAGTGCTGCTGCCGTTCATTGGTCAATAGACAACCCATCGCCACGAGAAAAACTGCACCGAGGCTGAAAACGACCCGGAAAGTGAAGAGACACGTGAGCGCAAGTGTGGCGTGAAAGCTCGGACTTCAAACGACAGGAGCGTTTAAGTTCATGGCGAATGCTCCCAGGGTGAAAAAAAAACATCCCGGCTGTGAAAATAGCTTAAAAGTCCAAATGAAAGGACGCGCTGCCGCTACCGCCGCTTCTTTCTCCGCAGCTCGGACGGAGCGGCGAATACAAGCCGCATGATGAAAGGCTGCATTCATAGCCGGCGACAACAAATGGGATTCTCACTCGCGGCCTCGCTCCGCCGAAGCTGCCTCCTCCTCCCCCTTCTCCTCTTCTCCCCTTTGAGGACAAAAGGACGGCAAACCTTTGGAGCCGCTGCGGCGTCGTGTCGTATATACCCGACCAAAGCCGCCATGGAGAAACATGCTGAAATCTCACGGACAAGGCGTGACCGTGTGAACAGAAACAAAGCGCTTCAACGCAAAGTGGAGAACCGTACATTTCCATACCAAAATACACAATTCCAGGGTCCAACTGCGGCCCCATACGGTCTGATTTCAACATTATTAACTACCATACACGGCTAAAAAGAAGCTAGCATACCTCAAAACTTGGCTGTGGCTGTAGGCAACCTCCTCCAGCCACATATTAATAGAACATATTTGAACTGATGGCACAGAAAACCTGTTTAAAACATTATTAGAGCCTTCTGGACATGAAATAGCACCCCTATAGTCACCTTTACACTACTGTTACCAAATACAGTAGAGATAAATATCATAGAAAATAGGACATAATAATAGAATAGACATTGGTTGGTTTTCCATGGCTTGGAAGGTTAGATTGGCAGGCGAATGGAAGGTCAAACGTCCTCGTACATCGTGATTATTTGTGTTTGGCGCTAATCAGAGCAGGTGAAATGTTAGCATTAGCAGCCACTCCCACTCCTTCTAATTGGTCATCAAACCAGCGCTGATGAACCGCCATAGCAAATCACCTGAGGGCGTGCCACGAAACCACCATGGCCTCATCATCATCATCATCATCACTCGCCAACTGACGCCAAAGGCGGCGTCACTCGTTGCTCGCCCACTTCCTCTCCTCATCAGCCCCCCCCCTCAACGGCGTGGCGAGTGTTTCAATTACCTGGGTGCTGACGGTCCGCGTCCCATCCGTGGCTTCCACCGTCAGGTTGTAATTTGATTTCTGCTCGGCGTCCAGCAGCCGCGCCACGATGAGGGTCCCGCTGGCCTTGCCCACGTCAAAGCGGCTGTCATAATTCCCACCTGCGGGTTTTGTTGTTTTTGGGGAAGCAAAGAGCAAAGGATGAGTGACGGAGTCGTGGCTCAGTGGAGCAGTTTGAACACCAACACAAACACAAACAACACATTAGCGCTCTATCATGAAAGATGGCCGCTTGACAGTCCAACAGGGGTGTCCAAACACCGGCCAGCTTGGTTTTTATTGGGCCGTTCATTCTGAATGAGAAAAGCACATGACCAGAAATCCAGCTAATATTAGGGTAGCTATTTGCTTTACCATTATTACCACGGCTAGCGGGGGCAAACGCTATGGAACATCCATAAGCTACAAACAGCCAGGCTACCGGGTAGTTAGCCAAGCTACGAGGCAACGAGGTGGTTAGCCCAGCTAGTTAGCCAAGCTAACACTTAGTTACCCAAACTAGCTACCAGGTAGTTAGCCAAGCTGCCAGTTACCCAAGCTGCCAGGCTACAAAATAGTTAGCCAGGCTACCACGTGATTAGCCAAGCTACCAGGTAGTTACCCAAGCTGCCAGGCCACCAGGTGGTTAGCCCAGCTAGTCAGCCAAGCTAACACTTAGTTACCCAAACTAGCTACCAGGTAGTTAGCCAAGCTACGAGGCTACCAGGTGATTAGCCATGCTACCAGGTAGTTAGCCAAGCTACGAGGCTACCAGGTGGTTAGCCAGACTACCAGGTAGTTAGCCAAGCTGCCAGTTTGCCAAGCTGCCAGGCTACAAAATAGTAAGCCAGGCTACCACGTGATTAGCCAAGCTACCAGGTAGTTACCCAAGTTGCTAGGCTACCAGGTGGTTAGCCAAGCTAAAACTTAAGTTACTCAAACAAGCTACCAGGTAGTTAGCCAAGCTACCAGGCTACCAGGTGGTTAGCCAGGCTAGCAAGAAGTCGGCCTGGCTAACTTCTGTTTTGTTTTCCGGGTTTTTGTGTGATTTTCTGATTCGTTTTGATCTTGCAGCGTTCCTGTTTGCCAGATTGCTGCATTGTTCCTGTTGTGTTTTTTTTTTACGATGTTTATGTGTTTTATTTTGGATCATTTCTGTGTTTGGATGTTACCGCGTGTCTGTCCCAGTTGGCCGGCGGAGGTTTTGTTCTTAAAATACCCTCAAGTGCTTAGCATGTCTCCTCACACACCAGATGGGATTTAGCATATTTGATAAAAAAAAGGTGAAGAACAATGAAAGGTTGGGCCACCCCTGCTTTCCACACAAACAACAACAACAACACCACCCACACAGGCCATGAAACAGCAAGAAGCTTAAAATATGTTTTCCCTGACAAAGACTTAAAAAAAAGTTGTTTTGGACATTTCTTTACATGACAATGACAAACATGACAATGCTCAACAAAAACAGTTGCCTGTGAAAATGTGGAAGTGATCGCTGATGACGTGTGTACTGAAACCAAAAGGTGTTGACAAGATGTCAACATGATGCTAGCTATGCAGAGTTAGCATTGAAACAGGAGTTCGCAACGTTCAGATCGAAATACTCGTGTTCCCCACGGCTAAAACACACACGAAGATAACTGACAGCCAGGTGGCGTTAAACGTGACGCTCGCGCTGCTGAGCTGAAAGGCTGCCATGGAAACAGGAGTTAAGAACATTCAAGGATAAGTTCAATAAGTTATCAAAAATAATCAATTCTTGATTGGGAATTTGAAAGGAAACGTTGGAAAAGGGCCTTTCTCATGTCAACAACAATGGCGGCTAACGTCCTAGCATAAACCGCTGATGTATTTATGTATCTAATTCAGTAAATTAGTAAAAAAACAACAAGGACCCCCAGGCTGCACTTTGGACACCCTGATTGAGACTTTAAGGGTAAAAAGTATGGAACATCTTTGGGATGAACGACTTCCGGCTGGTGTTACTGTACGCATGCGTAGCGCTTGGTGAAAATGCGACGTCGCCAACTACTAGCCTGGCGTGCAAACGGCCTTTTGGGTGGTTTTGGTCCGGAAATTCCCCGTTTGTGTTGCATTGTCGTCGAGGTGACGGCAAGGTGGTACATCACAGAAGATAATTGGAACGTAAAAGAACATGAAGTGGGGGGGAATGGGTCCCAGTATCAAGGCAGCGACACATGGGGATGATTCTGTCACACAGCAAGGCTTCTATTGATTTTGGGGAGCGGTTGACAGCAGCTACCTTCTGCTGTACAGTTGTGGTCGCAAGCCATCTGAAGGATGTAAAACATCTCCGTATCCTCTGTGCCGGCTTCACAAATCCGAGCAAACACAGAGTGCCGGAAAGGGAAAGATAAAAAGCGCAAAGAGAGAGAGAAGAAAAAGACGTGTCAGTCATTGATCAAGAAGGGTGGGGGGTGGGGGGAGAGAAGCCAGGCAAGGATTTTCAAGGTCAGATCAATAGAAGCAGAAAAGACTCCAGAAAGTGAGGTTAGCGCCGAGCAGCTTCCTGTTTGGCAGCGAGCGTACCTGTGATCTCGAACCACACGGGGACGTCGCTGGACTCGGTGGCCACAACGCCCACCATGTGCGCCACGGGGTCGCTCTCCATCACCGAGAAGGAGAAGGGCGACTCCTCAAAGAGCAGCGGGGACGCGTCGGGCGGCACCTCGGGCTTGGGGATCCACTCGATGTGAAGGCGACACGTGGACGACTTCTGGGGGCGCCCGTTGTCCACGGCTTTGATCTTTGGAGAGAGAACATGCCGGAACGTGAGGAGATGCTAGTCTTTATTGCTGTCATTATGACTTTATTCTCATAATATTTACATTTTATTCTCCTAAAATCACAAGTTAACCCTTAGATGCCAGAGTGACTGGACCCTACACTCTTCCATAAGTGGCTCAAAAATCACCCATACTAGAATCAATGCCTTTTTATGACAATTTTGCCATTTTGGTTAGGAATAATCATTTGTATGATTATTTAGTATTATATTTAGGAGTTGATAAGTTGATAAGAATCAAAGGTTCCTATCGGATTCCATAGAAAATGCATGCGGGTCATTTTTGACCCACTTATGGAAGGTTGGGGTAGTAACACAAAAACTACAATTTCTTCAAATGTAAGTTAAAAATGTGAATGGCATGATATTAAAAACATGTTTTTTAGGAATACCTGGAATATGAAATGATGAAAAATTTTCATTACAAAGATATTTCAAGAAAACAACCTGACCGGGTCATTTTTGACCCACTTATGCATCTAAGGGTTAAATTGAACCACTGTGTTCCTCATAATATTACGTTTTTTTAAAAGAGATATTTTTCTTGACTATTTCAACTTTATGCGATGAAAGACTCCAACCTGGCATTTTCAATGACAAAAAAGCCATTGTGCGGCACCCCATGCCCCCTCCCCTTTTGGGATTTAACCCCTCAATTACTGTTGTGAAAGAGGTTGCGCTACAACATTGTTACAAAAAGTCCCCATTATGCCGCCCCCCTCCTGGCAACAAGCAAAGGTAATGCCGTGCCGCCCTGCTGGGGTCCCCCTCCCAATACGGAGTCCCGTCCAACCCAGACGAGGCCAATCGTATCTGGAAAGCGGCACCATTCCACGGAATGGTTCCACTCCTTCCAGATTCTTAGTCATAGCCCAAGTTATGAATCAATATTCAGGTGCACAATAAAAATGTGACATTTCACACAATTTCGCCTCTTGCCAAGATTTAAGCAGGCAACATTGTGCAAATTTGAAATACTTGAAATACTCTACCATGTCACAGAAATTGCAGCAACAGCAGAATACAACCATCATTTGGTTATTTAATGATGCGATCGCTCCTCTTGATGGATGGAACTAATGACCGCTCCAACCTTGCACAAAATCACAATGACCCCAAGTGAGACCAAAAATAGTCCACAAAATAATGGAAATGACAGCAGTAGCAGAAAAGAATGTGTCATTTCATTATGCAATTGCTCCTCTCGCATGGAATTGATGACCTTGATGCAACCTTGCACAAAACGATCAGCATAAGACTAGAAATAATCCACAAATTGCAGCAATACAGCAGAATTTAACGTGTCATTTAGAAAGAATTGAACACAGCCTCAACCTTAGAAAAGATACAGAACAAATAAAAAAAAACTGCAAATAATCGACCATGCCATAGAAATTGCAACGATAGCAGAATACACCATCATTTAATGATCGATCAGTGCCAACCTTGCACTAAATAACCACAATAACCCAGAAGAATACCAGAAATAGACCAAAAAGTCATAGAAATTGTAGGGATAGCAGAGTATCGTACATTTAATGACGCTTTCGCTCCTCTTGGAAATGAGTAACCGTGACAACCTTAAAGAAAATAATCCCAAAAATGACCCCAAATAAGACCAGAACTATTCCACAAAGTCATATAAACTGGGCATTGAAAATAAAAGCCTAGAAATAGTCCAGGAACTAGAAGCTGCAGCAGCAGCACATAGGACGCCATGGCTCCTTGTTGACGGCGGCAACCAGAAATAGAAATATTCCACCAAGTGCTGGACTGACTTAGCGCTCCCCGAGAGAATCTCACGGCGAGGCCAGCGAGGATTCCTCAGATGATTGAAAATAAATGAAAAACTCACCGTGAGAATATCGTATTCCCCCGCTGACGAGAACTTCTTAGACGACACCAGGCCCGTCTTGGGCTCGATGAAGAACTTCCCGTGCTCGTCGCCTTCCTCGATGCTGTAGGAGATCTCAGCGTTGGCGCCCTCGTCGCGGTCGGATGCGATGACCCGGTACACGGGGTCCCGCCTGGCGGGCCGCTCCTTCTCTGGGCGCTCACGCTCGGGTAGTTTTATTTTGTAGATCTTCTCCAGGAAGAGCGGACGGTTGTCGTTTTCGTCCAGGACGCGCACGATGACGCGGACGGTGGTGGACTTGGCGGGGACGCCGTGGTCGCTGATGGTGATCTGAAGGGGGGGAGACGGAAGATGAGAACGTGGAGAGATGTTAGAGACCTGGGGTGTCCAACATCTGGCGGCAACAAAGACTTTCAATGTTGACATGACACAACTTCTGCTTATTTGCAAAAAAGCAAATACTAGCATTAAATATCATTATTAGTAACCCTTATTTTTTACTTTCACTTTCTAGTCATCTTCCTTTTAACAGTACTGTAACTTTGTAGTGAAATGGTTTTAGCCCTTTTTGCAAAATGAAAAATATCAATAGTAATATGGACTAATATTTGATGTTGTGGTTAGCACGCAGGCTACACAGCTACGAGACCCGAGTTCGATTCCACCCTCTGCCATCTCTGTGTGGAGTTTGCATGTTCTCCCCGTGCATGTGTGGGTTTTCTCCGGGTACTCCGGTTTCCTCCCACATTCCAAAAACATGCTAGGTTAATTAGCCACTCCAGATTGTCCATAGATATGAATGTGAATGGTTGTTTGTCTATATGTGCCCTCCTCTCGCCCCAAGACAGCTGGGATAGGCTCCAGCACCCCCGCGACCATTGTGAAGATAAGCAGTAGAAAATGAATGAATGAATGAAATTGTGCAGGAGGGGATAGAAAAGAAGAAAAAGAAAAACGTGTTTAAAAGGGTCAAAACCAAGGCTGGCCTTCAAGCTGTGGAATGAGCAGATTATGCATTTCCCAGCATGCTTTGCTGTAGTTAAATTGATCACTTTTGACCGTTGAATGCCTTTTACCAAATGTAAAAGTAGCCTTTCCATTCTCTGATTGTCCGGCATGCAGATGGAAGAAGTTTGAACACCCCCCGACTGATTCAGCCACCTAAAAATTCCCAGCCTCTTTGGACATTTGAACACACCGTGAGCACAACGTGTTGGAAGAACACCCACAAACGTGATGCGTTTTTGAGCTTCCGGTGTGGCAAGGGCAGAACAAACGTCAGTGTCATTAAAATCCATCTGCTGAGCGCCGCCCATAAAGACGGCGAAGAGCCGTCACGCAACATTCGCTGGCGTCATTTCAATTATGCTCCTAATGTGTTTTTAGACTATTTCATTCTATTGCCACGTCTGCAGATGTCCGCCACAATACGCACCAGTGCCGTTAATTAGACTGCGGGAAGCAAAATGTCTCTCTGAAGGAGGCTTGGTTCCTCTTCCAGCACTGCGCCATCGTGTCCGACTAGTATAGAGGCTGGAATCTTCCTTACAATTATTCATCAACTTGGCTTGAACATGTTATATATTCTTTGGAATCAGTCTTCCATTTTTGAAAGCCAATGGTAAATTCACAAACGTTACATTTATAGTTGGCGCTAGCTATGATGACCTAGCTCTCGCTGCTTAGTCTCATTTCCGGAAGTGACATCACCAGGGTGACACCTCTCACCTACAGCACATAAAACAAACGCTTCTCCAGGTAGATGGTAGACTTGGTTCACTATATTTTTAATCAAAATAGCAGCCATGCTAAAATATTGAGTTGCTGCTGGATGTTCATGATGTCGGAGTGATACTCAAAGTTTCTTTTCTTTTCCATAAGAGGAAAATTTAACACAAAAATTGATGAAACAAGTGCAGAGTGTGAGGGACGGATGGACGCCTACCTGGAGGTCTGGTCTTTGCAGTGATCATTTAAATTGGTGACTGCTATGAAGGAGCACCTTTATAAGAAGTATTTGGACTGAAAGTACGCTAGAAATGCGTTTTGGATGCTATTCACAGGACAAAAAAGACATCTTATATAAACATCTTTTCACAGCAATATGTATCTTTGGGGGGGGGGGGGGAGGCAGCAACATCAATCAGATTATAAAGATCACTTTACGCTCAGGCCGCATGTTTTAGCATGCGCCTTATGGTGCGGAAAATATGCTAACTTTTTAAAAAGATAATTACTAAGAATGTATAAGAATGCTACAGTACATTACCCCCCACCCCCACTCTGTCTCTTCCAGATTCCTCTGCATGTCCAGGCATGTCCCACATTGCCTTCATTCACCCCCCCCAACCCACTCTGGCCTTTCTGCTATCCGTCTCTTACACCCCCCCCCCCCCCCACGCCCAACCCCCACCACAGACGTCTGTCTCGTTGTAAAAGCCGAAGGCCCCCTGGGTCCCAGTAAGCCCCCACCACCTACGACCCCTGCCACCACCGACAACCCCCTGATGGCATTTGGTGCAAACAATGCCCCCACCCCCCCACCCTAATTGCTCCACATGGTCCCAATGGCTGCACGTGCATGTTGGCTATCTTCAGCTAGCTAGCTTAGTGGGAAAACAATGCGGGGGCACTTTGCCGTGATTGCACCCCGTCCGTGCACGCGCACGTGCACATGCTAGCATTCCTCTTCTTCAGCCAGCTGCCCTCGGGACACACTGCTAGCTAGGGGTGTTTTATGAGTGTGCCCCCCCCCCCCATGGAAAGTGCAGACTGTGATAATAGCTTCCGGATTCCACATAAGCATCACATGCCAAAACAAAAAAACACCTTACATCGCCATGGCAACACCACCTTGTAACAGGGTGTTGCCTAATGTGATATGATTGGCAACATGACTGCACTAAACCTTTCAGTCTTGGGACAAACGCCTTATTGTTAGTTATGCAGTACTTCCTACCAGTACCTGGAGTACGCTTCTACCACTTCTATTACCTCTACCACTTCTATCACACTTCTATCACTTCAACATCACTTCTATCACTTTTATTACTTCTACCACTTCTACCACACTTCTATCACGTCTATCACATCTATTACTTCTACCACTTCGACCACTTCTATCACATCAAAATCACTTCTATCACTTTTATTACTTCTACCACACTTCTATCATGTCTGTCTATTACTTCTATCACTTTTATTACTTCTACCACACTTCCATCACTTCGATCACATTCATAACACTTCTACCACTTCTGTCACACTTCTAGCACTTTGACCACCTCTACCACGTCTATTACTTCTACCACTTTTATTACTTCTACCACATCGACATCACTTCTATTAAACTACCACTTCTACCACACTATCACATCTACCACCTCTATCACTTCTATAACATTAGCATCACATTGTCATCAAAGCCAGGACTACTGGAGGCCTTTTTATTGGCTCACACTCTGTCTAAGGATATCATTGGACAACAAGACTAAAAAAAGAAAATGGAAGTGGAACATCTGCAGTAGTTTGAAAAGAGAAAATACAAATATTATAAATATATAGAAAAAATAATTATTAGTCATTTTAGTTGTCAAAATATTAACACTGGCAAGACCTTTTTTAAAAAGTCATATTATGAAAAAGAAAGTAAGTTGGAAAATTAGGTTGCAGATGTTATGGGAATAAAGGAAACAACAGAAAAGGAGATTCAAGTCAAAATATGAGGAGAAAAAAGCTCATTGACAAAAAATCATGATGTCATTTTAGTAGCATAGAGTTGAAATATTAACCAAAAACTCTATTTAAGATTATTTATGAAGAAAGATATGTTTGGAAAAAGATAAGGAACAAGACAATGATGCCACGATGCCATGATGGCCACGAAATGAAATCCAGTGATGAAAAGTATCCCTGCTCTGGCACCAGATGTACTGGGATTAACTGGCGAGCACTCAATGACTGTAATTAAAAGCCCGGGAAAGGCAATTTAAAAAAAAAAGGCCCCATTACCAACCCCGGCTTGTGCGGCGAGAGGGTGGGGCTCCAACACAAGTGGAGGTCAATTAAAAGCCACACGTTTAAAACATTGCGGCTTCCTGTTCCTGCTCTTCAAAAGGATGGGAGAGGTCTCACTCTCCATCCCGGGAACACATGACATCCATCCCAAATGGCTTCCTTTTCAAAATAAAAGCAGGTGCTTACCTCGAGAATGTGCTCGTCTTGCTGCTCCCTGTCCAACTTCCTGGACGTGGTGGTCACCAGACCTGCAGGACATGAGCAGCGTTAAACTCCGTTCAGTAAACGTTCATTCCCAAATAATTCCCAAAGATTTGGATTGGTCAATGTTGATATTGCCTGAAAGAGCTCTATGGTAAACAGGAGTTCAGGACATTCAGGGATGGTTGATGGTCTCCATGGACGGTACTTGCTAGGCCCATGAAGAAATATTATTGTCAACATTCTTTTGAGACCACTTTTCCGTCAAATTTATTTTTTACTTCTTCCAATGAAAGAACAGCTGCGGGCCGCAAATGGCCCCCACCCCACACTTTGGAGCTCCCCTGGTTTACAGCAATTATTAGTTGAGGTGCCGATGCTAGTAGCCAACTGTGGAAATAACTCCCGGCGAGTTCTCGCCATTCTTCTGGGCGGCGCACCAACTGCCAGAAGGGTCACTGATGCTAGCTCGCACACGTGAAATTTAGCAAAGTCCCGCAAAGACGAGGCCCAAATAGCTTCCAGCTCGGCTCGGCTTTCGGCTTGGCTAGCGTTTCATTCCTGTTATGCAAGCTGAAGCAACAGACCGACATGGAAAACCACGCCATGCTGGTCGCAGTCGGAGAACGAGGCACAAGAACACAAGAACATCCTGTGGTTGCTTTCGTTAGCTAGCTAAATACCAATGTTAGCCTGCCAACTAAAAGGCTAACGACAAACAAAGAATGGATACATATGCTGTAGTTTCTATGGTTTCTCTTTGGAGTGAAAATGCTAACCACCTCCCCCCCTCCTCACAATGCCAATGGTTCATTCCGGCCACCAAACTGCCGCCAACGCCTCCATGGTGGCATTGACTCCGCTTGGACACCGTTACGGCATCAGGAGCATCAGCCTCTTGGCTGAAGATGCTTCCGCATGGTCAAGGGAAGAAGAAGGATTGAACCAGCAACCTTCAGGTTGGGAAACCACAGTCCACCAGAGGATCTCTTGGTTAGAGAGAACACTCTTGGACCTGGTTAGACTTTGTTTGTTTGTTTGATTTTGGGGTGATCCGGATCGCCGTCTGGATCCTGGATTCTTTAACATTTTCAGCCAATTAGCCAATTAATGTGTGGGGGGTTGGGGGGAGGGGGTCCACGGCGCTCGGCGGGGATCTACTACTCTAGTCTGTTCATGTGTCAGTCACATTCAACTGCCTAATTATTGTCAGAGTGCAGGCTGCCGATTGCAGAAAGCAAGGCAAAGTACATTTGGCACTTTGGGATAAATTTGGAATTTTTGACGGTGGTGTTGAAGTCAACAATTATTAGAGGAATTATTGTAGTTACTGCACTTGAAACTCATCCCAATATTCCATTCCCTCTTCCAGGCATTGAAGAACTACACTGAAGAAAGAAGGCTGCTGGAATCAGTTTTTCCATGACTGCTTTTTAGGGAATTTGGTACTTCCGCATAAGCTCTTCAAGTGTAAGTAGTGTTCATGTCCAAATCACCACGCTCCTCGCCCCCCTTTCCTGGTAGCGTGGTTAATATGCAACTCAGGTGGTGCAGATAGAGGGTAGTTGAGGCTTTTTGGCTGATGGGTGAATTCCCAGCTGCCTCCATTTCGCCGCTCAGGATGCACAGAAACAAGAAAGACGCGTGTGTTCTTGTATCACATTAAGATTGTGGATGATTGGCAAAACAAAAAAAAATGTTTAGCTCAAATGTTGGTGTGAAACCAAATCAGAGAAACGGGGGTGTTCCAAGTGTGAGATTTTCCTGGATTTCGGGGGGGGGCATAAGCAGAAGCACAGGGTTATACCAAATGCTAAGGAAAACAAGCAGCGCTGGCATTCACCATTCATAAACACGGGATGGTTAGCGAACGTACGCGTTATAAGCAGCTTCCCGTCCCGCCTGCCAGCGTATAATTGCAAGGCTCGCATGGACATCGAGCACACGGAGAGGAGCGGGCAAGCTGGGACCGCACCAGAGCGGCCCGGTCGCCACGCGGCTGCCCGATTAGCATAAAAAGCAAAGGATTTCCGAAACCCCAAAGCCACCGGTGGTGCACATGCCGGCAGCGAGGAGACGAGGGCCACAACTTACAGAGGCCCGAAATAGTCCTGCTCAACGGCACTGCAATTAGGAAATAGAAGACAGCCACTTAGGCGGCGTACTCGAGCATGCTTTCCTCTCCTCTTCTGCTGGCTCTTTTTCATCCCACACACCGCCGCTGATTTATATTCTAGGAAAACGAATCCCAAACCTCAACACACACTGTGGACAGTGCAACATGAAAGTGTGATGACTACCATAGAACAGGAAGTGAGTTGCACCAAACAGATTCTAATCTAAACAGACAAATACATGCTAAAGGATGGCTAACACATCACTAGCAGTACCTATAAAGGCCACTAGGGTGGTAGCGTCACTATGCAAACACCTTCCTGGTCTCACTCCGTTCATCCCCTTTGTGCGTTTGTTTTTTCAATTCCTAACAAAATACAGCCACAATGGAACTTTGCTACTACACATGCTAATGCTAGTACTGTTGCGTTAGCTGACAAATAGAAAGACTGTCACATTGAAAAGTCAACAAAAAGAAACCATTAATCCTCAAACCAACATGGCCGACCCCCATCAATCACATAATGTGATCGGAATATTAAAATAAAATGGTGAACTACTCAAAGGGTGTGATGTCTTTTAGTTGGGATAAATGATATCAGTGTCATGTCAAATAACACTTTCTTTGAAGTCAATAACGGCGTGATGTGTTCATGCAACGATGGATAAATCGTTGGTCGACTTCGACCAAGATTTCACTTCACCACTTAAAATGTTAAACGGCACTTCCTCAGACCGACCATCAAAGTCGCCATGCCCCGCCCACATGCCGTTTCTCTTTAAGGCGCCCAAAAATGGGAAACTACTACCCCAGCTCAGGCTGCGGCCTCCATGCTGTTATTTTCTACTATGAAAAACATATGAAAGGCAAGCTTTTTGGTTATGATCAAATATAGAAGCGCTGCAAAAAACATTGTGTGGACTGAGTGGAGATATTTTAGGTCCTGATTTACTGCCTTTTCTTGCTTTTGTTTGTTCCCTTTCTGGACGCAGCCCATGGGCCGGCCCCCAAACTGCGGTTGCTGCCCGTGAGGAAGGACACGGTTACACCGACGGACCTCCAGTCAAAACGTTAGAAACGCTCTGGTGGAGCAGCAACTGCTGAATGCTGAGCACATCTCAGCGTGAGATCACCACATACTTAAACAATATGGTGGATCGCCGCGTATTCGCCATTCAGCGTTCCTAGCATGGCGTTCCTAGTTCCTGGTTCCGTTCAGCCCCTAACGCCTCAGAACTTGTGAACACACGCCAATGTATGACGTTAAGTTTATAATTATATTACAACACTCTTAGAACAGCATCACAAAGGTTTTCCCAGGAGGGCCACATCATGAAAAATGAATAAAATATCATCATATCGATATTAGCAGAATATTTCAATCTGGAACAATTCAATTTAATGTTACTAAAATGACATGATTTTTCCTCATAATAGTCCAAGTTTGCTCTGGTAAAATTGTTTTTTTTCTTCTCTTCACATTTTACTTTAGTGTCGTAAAATTAAATCTACCCATTTTTTTGTAATATGACAATTTTATAACTATAATATTTAGAAGTGGCTGCACGGTGGTTGAGTGGTTAGTGCACAGACAGAGTTCAATCCTACCCTCGGCCATCTCTCGTGAGGATATGCGGTAGAAAATTAATGAAATTTGGAGGGGCCAGACCGCAGCAGGAGGGGATAGAAAATAAAAAAGTGAAAAAGTTATTCCCAAAACCTAATTTGCCAGAAATGAGTTTCTCATAATGTGTATATTATAATTATTATGATTTTTAAAAATTGATTTTCTTTGTTTGTGCTACTAAAATAATGTTGGTTTTTTTCATTAGAATTGAATTAGCTCAGACTGCGGTGGTTGAAGGAACGGAAGTGTTGCTAAACGTTAGCTTGGCTGCTACCAACCTTCCAGATGCTAACAGCGAGTGAAGCATGTCAACGGCACGGTGTCCTCGCTTCGTCCAACATGTCCACCATAAGATCGTCTGCCACAGGATGTGCGGCCAACCCCAACATCTAAGCACCCGTTCTACTTGAAGACCATACTTTCATCTATTTTAACTCATCCTCCTCAAAACCTTTGACTTCCATATTGCTTTATTTGTCTGAAAATGACTACTTGCGAGAAACAGGAATAGTCTTTCGCATGTCAGCGCGGCCGATGGTCCATCACCGCCTGAAAAGTTAAGACTCTGTCAAATGATTGGTTGGGACGCCAAGGACGTCCGCCCTTCCAACACACCAGGCCTTTGTCCCCGAAGCACAGATGCGAGCTCGCACAAAAGGCGTCCAGAGGCGTGGGCTGAGTCGGGTTGACAGTAATTACAGCTGTGGCTTTTGGATTGGGGGGGGGGCTGGAAGGAGCTGTGAAGCATGTCCTTCAAGACTCGGTCTGCTGGCTCCAAAAGGGAGGCTGCGGGGAGTTAAAGAGTTCAGGACGTGGTTGGGTTGCTGCTCGTATTTAGCTTCCAGACCAGCCAGAACGTGCTGGACAGCTCAAGTCCCTGAGCTTGTTCAAGACGCCGACTTGTTGGAGATCATTTCTATCATCTGGATCGTCTGCTGTGTGGGGGGGGGCGTGCCATTTTCATTTGTGGTCCTGCTAGAATGAATAATCTGTTCTCCGAGTGCCGTTTGTCCTCCGGAAAAGATCCAGGAAGTCATTGAAAGTATTCCTTTCCTCTAACACTTCCTGTGACAACGGACGGGGTCTTTGGTTTTCAAGGTAGCCCTGATAAACGTGCGTCTGAAGCAGACTCCTGATCCAGATGGCTTTGGTTTTATATCGCCGCCGCCTGGGGCGACTGGCGAGCAAACAGCCTTAAAAGTAACCGTGCTTAGCAAAGCATTCCTGGCTCCTTTCTTTTCCACTGCTGACAAAGAGCTTCTGGCTCCAAATGCGGAACTCTAAAAAAAAAAAGAAGTGTAATGAAATCCCCTCTGTTGTATCTTTATTTGCTTTGCTTTAAACAACTGCAAGCGGCCATTATTGATTCTAGTGGATCAGATGGAGATTAGCGGGGGTGCAGTAGCAGGTAATACGTCTTTGTGGTTTCAGTCATCCGGGTCATCGGGATCCGCAAAGGCCGAATAGAGGCAACTGGACTCTTCTTTTACCTTCAATCCCAAAGGCTTCTTCACTTCTTCAGTTCTCAGATATGAAGGCTTCCTGTCATGATTCATCAACAGATATTTTGATTGATTGTAATTATCTTCTACATTCTTCCATTGTTGGACCAGTTCACTAGCAAAAACCACATTTATACTTCATTTATACTTCATGGCGCCCGACTTGACAAAGCGAAACGTGTCCCTTGTTTGGCGTCGACGTCGTGCTCGGGTTCCATTTACAAGCGCACAGTTCAAAGTCCAAGCACACGACGGAGTTTCCCACAGCCGCAGGTGGGCGGCACGAGCTTTAATAACAAATCCTTGATGAAGTGGAAGAAAAAAGCAGACAGCGAGTGGGCTGCGTGTCTTTAAGTGTCAGTAAGTGCGTGTGGGACTAAATATGCTAGGATGCGTCCACCAACAAATCACCAACAAACAGCCAACTAACCCACGCTGCTGGGAGCTTCTGATCCTCTAGTCCACAAATATGCATCAGGGGAGCTCGATGATCAGACCTCGGATGAACACAAACGAATCGACAAACAATTGTACTGAAATTGAGTACTTTTACTGGCTATTCGCCAACAGATGTTGTGAAAATATCTCTTGTTGCATCGCATGCTAGCAAGGCTGGACAAAATATGGATATTTTTGAAATACGGATATTTCTTTTAAGCACATTTTGCAAAATAAAGTCAAATTAAGAGGCAAAAGTCAAGAAAAAAAGTCACAATTTTACAAGAATAAACTCATCATATTATGTGGAATATGTCATTTTAGGGGCTGCACAGTGGACGAGTGGTTAGCTCGCAGGCCTCACAGCGAGGAGACCGGAGTTCAATTCCACCTCATTACTCAATTGACAGTACAGTAATCCCTTGTTTTTTTAACTTTTTATGACCATCTAAATACACTTTTAAAACTCATTAAAGCCCTCTATAAATGACATAACACCCCTACAGTCACCTTTACCCTCCTATTACCCAAGATATAAGGGAAAATAAGACATAAATTTGACATAATACAGACTCTCACATGTTAGCGTTGAGAGAATTCCTTGTCAGTGTACTTTTTTTTTTTACTTTCTCGGCCACACAGCTAGGAGACCCGAGTTCGATTCCACCCTGGGCCATCCAGCATACCACCACTCCAGTGAAGATAAGCGGCATAGAAAATGGATGGATGCCATATTATGAAAAGGGCTCATTTTTAGGAAAATTAGGTTGGAGAAAACCTTATGGGAAAAAGCCATAAAAAAGTTGGGATATTTGGAAAATTGAAGTTGATGAAAATAATAACTTCCATCACAAATCTGAGATGCCCTTCATTGAAGTAGACATACAGCAACATGCATCCTTTCATTTTTCACCTTGTGGCCTCGCTGGGAAAGGTCAGGACACGTCTGGCATAGCATGTACCAAAACCAGGATCAAATTTTGGCAAAACCAAAAAAACCCAGCATGTCCCAAAGGCAACATGTGACTGCAAGTTAAATCTCTAGAATTGATGAAGTGATCAGCACCTCCATCGCTACTTATAAGGCCACGCCACACGCTCATGGACGTCATCTGCCGGGGGGGGGGGGGGGGGGGGGGTATCTCAAATACAAATAAATCCCGTAAATACAAATAAATCAAACCCCCGCCCCCGCCCCCAAAGCCAGCCGTTATGTCGTAAGCTCTCAGGTGTTGATTTTCCAAAAGAGCACCCTCAGCAGAAGAGCTTCTCTTGCAATTTAACGGCAAACTTATGTCAGAGGAGGCAGACCTGCCTTGTTTACTCTGCAGAAATCCCATAGCCCGAGGCCGGAGAAGAAAATAAAACCGCATCCGAGGCGTTGAGCAAAGCCGTCACGTCTTTGGAGCCTGACGGGCTTCGTTTTGGAAAGCGTGGCAGAAGGCTAGCTTGTTAGCTCGCAAAACATAAGCTTTGGTTTCTTTTCCTTTTTCCCACCCTTTGGTGGAGCTTTGTAGACGCGCCAAGACGGGGGCCCGTGCGTCCGACGCCGTTTTGGAAGGTGTAATTACAGAGGCTGGCGTGTAGTAAATTTAAACATTCGGCAAAGCCTGCAATATGCGGTCCTGGGTCCTGTTGGCTTGATAACATGGAGACACATTTGGCCTTTTTTCATCTCGTTTATCATCGTCGTCCATCTTTTAGCTCTTTACGCTAAGAGAGAAAGAATAGAATAATCATGCATATCACCGAACTGATCCGTACAGAGCCTTGCGTGCCGTGGCCGCCATCTTTAGGGCGACAGCATTTGTTGAGAGAAGCATGATGTAACCACCCAAACGTCACGCTATTCACTTTCATCCTTACATATTCACGCTTGCAGGTTACGGAAAAGATGCAAGTCCCGCATTCATTTGGGAAGTCAGCCTGCCGGGTTGTGTGAGGCTTGCTTTGGGGGGCCGGCTCACTGCGAGGCCGAATCCTTATTTGGTCAGAAAGTTGACAGCGCCAGTTCTAAACGAAAATAACCTCGCTTGTTGATGTCGACTACCTTGGGGAGGGAAAAAAGGACCACACACATCAGTGGCGGGCAAATTGGAGCAACTGCTTTGCTCGCTCGCTTCACTTAGCGTTCCTCATTTCACATTAATGAGAGCTCACATGCACAGCCGGAAGAGAGTGCTCTCGGATAAGTCGGAGGAACGGCACGTTTTCCATCATGATTTTACGGCCTACGCTGGCGGACTGTCAAACGTCAACATAGGCGGGACTACAGAGCTCTGCTAGGGACCAGGAACCAGGACTGCTTGACTTTGTACGCTGCCAAACATGGACAACTTCATCAGTAGCACATGAAATATGAATCATGGCAGCATCTTCAACGTGCCACACGGAATGGAAGGGAAGCGAGCAGGATCAGCCCACTGCTAGTCAAATATCCTCTTACAACAACGTAGCGGAAGATGCCATTAAAAACAAATAATTCCTGCACCACAAAACTTTTGCAGCGTTGCCTGTTTTCCGCTAATGTTCTTTGGTAATGGTTTAATTTCATTTGAACATGCATCAGATTCCAATTGAGTGTATCCCATAATCAGTTCCCAGTTCCACATGTCCAAAAGGAGTAGGAAGAAGCAAAGCTTATTAAATCCTACCCCTCCATCTGGTACTTTTACAATCACTAACTGTTACATTTGTTCACTTCCTGCTTTCTTAATATAATTTAAGTTGTTTTTTTAACTTTATTTTATAAAATGTTTTTATTTCTATTTTTTCTTTTTTTTTCTATTTTCTTTTCTTTTTTCTTTTATTTTATTCATTTATTTTACTGTTACATTTGTTCACTTCTTGCTTTCCTAATATAGTTTGAGGTTTTTTTAACTATTTTATTAATTTAAAAAAATTTAGTTTAATTTTTTTGTCACGTACCAAAGTACAAGGTGATATGACCATACAATGACATAATGGGTACCATAGTAAGTGTCAATACTTCCTTACTCAATCCATTCCATAGTTTGATTCCACATACTGAAATGCTGGAAATGAAATAAGGAGTTAGTATGTTCTCTGTAGGCGGCATTATGAATTATCCTTACTGACCTTTTTTGCAGTACATTTAGCCAGTGAAGATTGCTTTTATAGTTATTATCCCATATTTCCACACAATAAGTAAGATATGGTAGAAGCAGAGAGCAATAAAGAGTGTGGAGTGTGGTTCTTTGGAATCCTGATGTGAAACATGAGCACTCGCCTTTTCCGTCTTTTGTAGCGGAAGAAAGAGAGGCAACAATAAGCATGACGGGACACACCTAGTATGACCGCTATTAAAGATAGCTAACGAACCTCCAGCAAGGTTTATGGCTCTATATGCATGCAGTAACCGGTACACTCATGATAACATTTAATACTGCAGTATTGTGACATACTTTATCATCTTAGTCATCAGCGGAACTCCTTAATTCCTGGGATCATTGATTTCACAGATTCACAGCTCATCTTTTGGAGCCTGATTATTCCGTGGATGAGCTCCAGGTTTCAGAAGCTGGGAATCAAACATGGAGCTGGCCAAGCCACACCAACTAATAAGACGTCAAGCAGCGGTCTTACCTGTCCTGGCGTTGATGGCGAAGAACCCCTGGGGATTCCCGCTGGTGATCCTGTAGGAGAGTTTATCGCTGGCCCTGGCGTCCGGGTCCACCGCCTCGATCTGGATGATGGACACATCCTTGGGGGAGTTCTCCATCACGGAGGGGTAGTAGACGGGCTGGGAGGCCTGCGGCGCGTTGTCGTTGACGTCCTGCACTTCGATGTAGACCTCCACGAAGGCCGACAGCGGCACCACGCCGCGGTCCATGGCGTAGACCGTCAGCCAGTAGTGGGGTGTGGCTTCATGGTCCAGCAGTTCTTGGGTCCGGATGACGCCTGAGGAAAGAAGAGTGCGCAGTCAGGAGAGGGTCAGTTTTTGGAGGGTTAGGGGTGTCCAAAAGGGGGTGGGCATGTGTGGCCCGCTGCTGTTTTTTTATTTCTAAAAATATCATTTAACAACAGAACAGAACAAGTGGAGATTTTATGAGAATAATAAAATATTATGGGGACTCATCAATCTCATTTTTGTATTTTTGGAAAAGTTTGAATGTTACAAAAATCAAGTCAAAATATTCTAAGAATAAATTTTTATAATTACAAGAAGGAGTGAGTTCAAACAATTACAAAATTAAAAATGAGCAAAACATTTTACAAAGAGAAAGTGAAAATATGTAAAGAAAAAAGTCAGAATCTCACAAGAAAAAAGTTGCAATTTTACCAGAATATATTTTTTTATTGTTATTATAATTATTCAACAATTATTTTCAATATTGAAAAAAAATCTAACAAAACCAGATAAAGTTAGGGTGGGTTATATTAACTTATATTATAAGAATAAAGTCTAAATATTACAAGAAAATGTACAATGATTATTATGAATGTGAGTGTGAATGGTTGTTTGCCTACATGTGCCTTGTGATTGGCCCCGCCTCTCCCCCAAAGACAGCTGGAATATGGGATACGACAAAGCTGAGATGAGATTATCAAAGTGGCCCTGGCATCCTTTCGTTCCTGGACGAAAAGTCTGGACACCCCCGGCTTAGTCATGTGACCCATGGTTTGCTTCATGCCCCCCCCCCATCCAAAATACCATTTAAACTGTGGAAGGGGTTTTCAGAATCGGAAGCCGGGAGGAGATCCCAGGTGAAAGACGTCAACAAACGGTGTTGTTTACATTAGCCAGGAGGGAAGGTTGTTTTACTGCGAGGGGGGGGCAACCTTCAGCTGAGCAAACAAAAGAGCTTTCAGGGACATGTGGACAAATATATATACTATATACTCATACTGTATACATTCATGGGGGGGGAGCGTGGAGGCAGGAAGCAAAGAAAATAAATTGCAGTGTGATGAAATATCATAAGAAATATCATAAGCTAAACACTGAAGGTATTCCAAATACTTTGACTATTATTTTTGCCGAGGGAAAACGCAAGCTGCGACGCAGACGGGAATACAAAAGTCCAAAACCAAGAAGCTGTTTGAACACTGGGGGCGGGGGGGGGGGGGGGGGGGGGCAACCTCAAAACAAGTCTTCAACTGCGGAAGAACAGTCTGGAAGGTCAGAAGATATCTCTCTCTTTCCTCGCTCGGCTGTGCCTCCACGACCGGAATGGCGTCACAGCCAAGATGGCGGAGGTTCAGAGACTCAATGACAGCTCGTTGGTGGATCTGGTCTCACGAGCACTCAAAACGGTCTTGTATCTGACCAGAATCTGACCACCCAAACCGAAGATGTTCCTGCACTGGGATAGCAACTATTTGAAAGGATTGCCCCCGAGATACCTCGGGCAATAACAACAACGTTCTTGGTTGTTAAGCTCACATCTTTTTGAATTACAGGCGTTAATCCCAACAGGATTAATATCTTTGAAGCACGGATCTTTGGCTCGGAACGTCTGGGAACTTCGGGCCGCTCTTATGTCAAGTTGCCGAGTAACGCAGGAGATTCGGTTAGAACCTTTTTTTTTTATAAACACGAGGACCCTCTGCTCTTGCCCAGTGAGGAATTTGAAGCATTCCATCAGGTCTGCGGAATAGAGGGAAGAGAATGGCTGTGAAAGTTTATGGAAGCATGTGAGAGGCCTGAGAAGTCTGGGGAATGCGGCCTAGCGGGGAGTGGAATGAGAACAGTGGCTAGTTCAAAGACAACCCGGACAAGGAAGCACTTTTGTTTCACATTGGACTTTTTTTGGGGGGGGGGGGTCAGTTGCTCATCCATCCATTCTGGTGCGACCTTAAAGCTGCACACACAGCAGCAGTTTGGTACTGATCGCCAAACATGGCCACCTCGTTGGTGTTTTTGTCTGGCTGGCAACTAATCAACTAACTAATTAACTTTGAGTTAACTGGGAATTAACTGTGACCAAAGTACAATGTACATGCATGTTTTTGGACGTTTTTGGAGGAAAGCGGCCTACCCAGAGCAAACCCCCCACACACGGGGAGAACAAACATCCTAGGTCTTCCTGTGGCCCACAGGCTAACCACCAGACCACCGTGCAGCCCAGTTTTCTCTTCCATTCTTATTATTCGCCAAGCTTTTTGCTGTCATTGCAACCCCGGTCTGTGCGGCGGCCATATTTCAGTCGACAGGTTGACTAGCGGCGGTCGAGTGGTTAGCGCGCAGACCTCACAGCTAGGAGACCAGGGTTCAATTCCACCCTCGGCCATCTCTGTGTGGAGTTTGCATGTTCTCCCCGTGCATGCGTGGGTTTTCTCCGGGTACTCCGGTTTCCTCCCACATTCCAAAAACATGCTAGGTTAATTAGCCACTCCAAATTGTCCATAAGTATGAATGTGAGTGTGAATGGTTGTTTGCCTCTCGTCCGAAGACAGCTGGGATAGGCTCCAGCACCCCCGCGACCCTCGTGAGGAAAAGCGGTAGAAAATGAATGAATGAAGGTTGACTAGCAAGGAGGCACGGGCCGGTTACTGCTCCGAAGGTTCATAGTCACGGGTTCAAAACCTCTACAATTTTGCGTCACACCGAGAAAGTGGAGGTCCGGCGTGGCCAGGACGTGGAAATACTTCGTCACACCCCGTGTTGTTCCGCGCAGTCGGAAGTGGGCGTCCGTGTGTTGAAACCGCAGGCGTGTGCCCTGTTGCCATATGTCAGGTGTAGCTAACACAGGCGTGCCCAGATATTATTCACCAAATATGGAGATGTCATACCGGCCCCATGCCCACTCACAAGCCGACCCAGACCGCCTCAGGACGCTTGTTTGGCGCACAACAGGGCGAGGCCGCCTTATGACCACCCCGAGCATACGAGTTCCTTTTAACCCAAGCAAACATAACACGTATGTAGGTTGTTTGAATAAGCCCATTGTGTGTGTGTGTGTGTGTGTACATGTAAAAAAGTAAACGTTCAGGTCATGACAGTTAGCATGGTGGCTGCTCCCAGTAAGTTGAGTAACAAAGCCTTAAGGGTGAAGAAAGGAGCACAGGTGGAGGTGAAACAAGCAGAAAGCAAATCTGGTAGTTCCATTCTTGTGGCCCGAGGGCAGCGTTTTATTGTTGCTTTTTTACAGCCCGTACAGGACAGGATAGGATAGACACGCGGACTGGGTGCGGCAACGGAATTCCTCAGATTCATCTTACATGTGCTTTGTTATTAAACTATTCAGCCAGAGGCCGTGGGAGATTGGTTTTCCTTTTTCGTGTAGTTTAACACCTTGAAAAGCTTTTTGGTCGTGGTGCACCCGTTATTATTTGTTTCAAGGAAAAGGGCACAAGGGCCCGTCATCCACCATCTTAATCCTTTCTTTTTTCTGTGTATTTAAAGATATTCATTCATTCATTCATTCATTTTCTACCGCTTATCCTCACGAGGGTTGCGGGGGTGCTGGAGCCTATCCCAGCTGTCTTCGGGCGAGAGGCGGGGTCCACCCTGGACTGCACATATAGACAAACAACCATTCACACTCACATTCATACCTATGGACAATTTGGAGTGGCTAATTTACCTAGCATGTTTTTGGAATGTGGGAGGAAACCGGAGTACCCGGAGAAAACCCACGCATGCACGGGGAGAACATGCAAACTCCACACAGAGATGGCCGAGGGTGGAATTGAACCCTGGTCTCTTAGCTGTGAGGTCTGCGCGCTAACCACTCATCCGCCGTGCAGCCGCATTTAAAGATATAAAACTGCTATTTGATGAACGTAAAGGGACACACCTATGCCGCTTAGAAAGCCTGCCATTAAAAATCCCGTAAAATAATAAAGCTCAAGGACACAACAACAGTGACTGGGTGATCAAACCGGCAACCATCCATTCATCTAAGGATTTATGGCTGATTCTTAGCCATCCGGGAGGCTGCTACCGATACAGCTACAGCGACTCACTTGTCAAACCTGGCATCCGCTTGCATCACTTTATCGCCCACGTGTCACGAGACAAGACGATACACGATTTTAACATTGCTTTAAAGAAAAGTACTATATAGGACAATATATTGCAATATATTTGTTTAATTTCTACTACGTTACACTCTTCTGCAATGTGTGTATGTTATCGGCCCCGCACCCAGCCACCAAGCCAAAAAGGGCTCACTCTGTTCATGCCGTTGTTCTATGTGCTGCAACCAATGCACAAAGCGAAACCTCTTCTTTGAGGAAAAACGGCCGGAAAAATGACGCAGTTCATTTTCTCTTATTGTGGGATGAATGAAGTTATTTATCATCCCAGGCCGAGTACCCACGAGAAGGAGAAATCTGGTTTATTTATCCTTTGTACGGAGAAGCTTAGATGCATGACTTCTTATCAAGCAACAGGTAAATGAACAAACCCTTCCTAAGTTCCTCAAGTGGCTTTAATGAGAGCGCGGAGCACAGCATCCTCACTTTAATGGCCAAAGTGTGCTTTTCGTTTAGCGACAGACAATCAACTTTGTCCCGTTGCACATTCCTGCGTCCGTCTCCACAGTAACGGCGCTCAAGCGTGAGGACTGTTTGGATTGGATTCAGGTGCCACTTTGCCGTTCTTGCTTTTATCTCGCGAACGCAAACTAAAAGAGGGGAAAGCTTTCCTTCTTTTAAGCTCGGGTCTTTCCATCGCGCTAAGTTTCACAGCCACATATGGGGGGGGGGGGGGGGGGTAGGAATGGGACATACAATAGCCTGATTTTCTATCAAAGTGCTGCATTCACAAGAACGTCTTCTGCGCACAGCGTGGAGTGAAAGGCCAATGCATATATTATCTGACAAGAAAGGCCAATGCATACATTATACAGTCAGCATCTGTTTCTTTCCCATTCCGCTCTAGTCACCTTTTACACAAGATAAATCCACACGTCCTCAACATGCTTCCACGAGCCGGTTCTTACCGCCGGGCGCTCCAATCTAACACAGCCATCTCAACTACACATTCCTGGTTATTAAAGATGCACAACTCTATTTTCCACTGACCTTTTGTGTGCTCATTATGAATACAAGGGAAAAGTCTGGCGGTTTCCAGGGTTTGGGATGAAAAGGTGTTCTTTAGTGGAAGCGCCACAAATGCGAGTGGCAGTAAAAAGAAAATATCACCTAATGGAGGACGATTGAGGGACTTGAATATCATTAGTGGGAGAAATGGGGTCAAACCTTTAGAGTGGAAACCACCCCGCATATTGGCGACTTAGCAATCCCCATCCGTCAGTTCATCTTCTTCCGCTTAGCCTCAGCAGGGAAGCCCGGACTTGCCTCTCCCCTGGCCCAGCTCCTCCCGGCGGACCTCAAAGTGTTCCCAGGCCAGTTGAGAGACATAGTCTCTCAGGGAGGGTCCTCGGTCTTCTCCGAGGCCTCCTTACTGGTCAGGCGGGCCCTGAAAACCTCCCGAGCATCCTGACCGGATGTCCGGGCCACCAGCAGACGCACCACCGGAAATTCATTCATTTTTGGTACAAAAAAATATTCTGCCAATCCAAGTTCATCAGCTGGTTATCAGCTGGGATAGGCTCCAGCATACCCCCATGACCCCCATGTGAGGATAAGCGGCATAGACAATGGAACATTCTGATATTTAATGCATGGAAAACCTGTTTGACTTTTTAAATACCATCTTTAACATTATTAGAGCCCTGTAGACATGAGATAACACCCCTATATTCACCTTTACATCCTGTTATTCTTTGATTACACTACATTGCTGAACTGTAATGCACAGGCTAGGCTATGGGATCATGGCAGGGACACAAGAAGGCCATGGCTTTAACCAATAGCAAAGTACCAAGCAAACCAGTTAGCCTCTCATTTATTTAATATATTCTAAACTTAAGAAAGACCTTAAAAGAGTAGGGGGTGCAACTTTTTCAATACGAGTGGACGAGTGGTGAGAATGTTGGCCACACATTCAGGAGATCGGAAAGACCTGGGTTGGAATCTCGGCTTGGGCATGTTCTCCCCGTGCGTGGGTACTCCAGTTTCCTCCCCCATTCCAAAAACATGCTAGCTTCATTAGCCACTCCAAATTGTCCATAGGTATGAATGTGGGTGGGAATTGTTGTTTGTCTATATGTGCCCTGGCATCGGCTGGGATAGGCTCCAGCATAACCCCCACCCTCGTGAGGAGGTGTGTGGGTCCTGGCATGTCTTTTGTTTGGTTTTCTAATTTTGAACCATTTTAAAACATTCTGGTCAATGTTCTGGAGCTGCAGCTGCAGCCCCGTATATAGAATGCTGCACACCACTTGTTTTATTTTCCGCGCTCAAGCCGTAATAACGCAAGCGCCAAACAAACCACACCCGTCACTTAGTGAAACCCCAGGAGAGGCTTTACCACCTTGGCTGGCTTTTATAATCCATGACAACGAGGCCCAATCCTATCAATGGCAGAATATGAACATTGGGGATTAGCATGAAGATGAAACCGGGCTGTATGGATCGGTACGCTACAATACAGTCCCGCCGTCAGCAACCACTCGGTAAGAGATGGAGGTGCGAAGGTCAGTAATCAGCACATCACCACAGAAACAAAAACACAGCCTACTCGCAACCATCATCATCCGATGCTAAATATACCACCCGAGAGGAAAGGAAAGCACTTGGAGATAAATGTACTGGATTCTTAATTCACCTTATAAGCTCCCCGGCAGGAGTCATCAACTTTTCTAACCTTATTGACTGGCAGCCATCTTCAGAGACGAGAGCTCCATACTGGCAAACTTCCAAGACCCACAGAATATCGACTTTTTTCAACACTGAAACTATGTCAAGGAACACTTCTTTCATCACAAAAAAGATAGTTTGTTTCTAGCCTTTTTGGGTCTTTATAAAGTAGAACAGCCAAAACCTGATTTTCACCAAAAAACTGAGAAAAT
The DNA here is from genome assembly GCF_030265055.1 of Doryrhamphus excisus. NCBI lineage: Eukaryota > Metazoa > Chordata > Actinopteri > Syngnathiformes > Syngnathidae > Doryrhamphus > Doryrhamphus excisus. The sequence goes on along the minus strand of NC_080466.1, from coordinate 14,052,353 downwards.
GAGCTTTTGGATTTGGATTTGCAACCACTTCCTCTGTCAGAGTGCAATTCAGCAACTTCTGTCTCCTTCATATGGAAGCTGTTGCCGCCTGCCGGGACAAAAACACTAGAAATCTGAAATTCACACACAAGATGCCGAAGACTTTGATCTGTAGCTCCCACCAAAAAAGCAAACAGTAGCCATGTCTACATGAGGAATCTTTCCGAATGATCTTTTCCAAAAGCAATGGTATACATGGAAAGAAATATTCCATGCGCCGCTATAATCAACCAGAATAGTCAATGGGGCATGCCCAGTAAAGCGTAAACACCAATATCACGTGATACCGACTTCAAGTTTTTCTTTCACTTGTTGGAATTTTTCATTTTTCCAGTTTTGAAATTTAGTTTGAATCAAAAACAAACTTTCCGCAGCAGTCCAGTGCCGATTGCTGGTCTCCATTTTTTTTTTTAATGGAAGAACGTCTGGAGCTGCGTGTTACGTCATATCTCAGCATTCGCTGAAAGAACGTACCCGGGAACAGGAAAAGATAAAGTTCAATCTTATATTAATATTTATTTATATAATATTTTATAATTAAGCTCAGCACATGTTTTATATAGATATGTATTTTCTTTTTGAATAAAAGTGGACTTGTGAATGGCGTATAGAAGGGTTTAGATTCTGTTCCACAGATGGCGCTAATGCACACCAAAGCTGAACAGAAGAAGAAAAACACCAGGAAGAAGAACGCACCCTGACAACTTTCCGATTGAGCGGATACAAGATACCTCAATCGGATTGGGGAAAGGAATATTCCACCCCTGGGAATCCCATTATATATTCATTGGGATTGGCACTTTTCTTTGGGAATGAGGTGTATACAAAGGTTACATTTTTTCCGATTGAGCAAATAACCCGAATGGAATTGGAATATTTGGGTCCATGTAAACGTGGCTAATGTCGATACACGTCTTTTTCAAACAGTTAATGAGTTACATACTGAGATATTATTTATAATTATCCTTGACACTGTTCAACTTCTGAAAGCGAATGGCAAATTCCCCCACATTGACCACAAACCAACATGGTGGGTGAAGTGTCTTGTACTGGGACACAACGACAGTGACTGGGACACAGGGAGCGAGGAACCAAGACCAAGACCAAAACAAGAACATCAGGTGATTGCTAGTTTCCTGGAATTCCAGTCTGCTTTGAATCAACGGTTAAAATGATTTCTGGCGAGCCAAGAATGCTCAAATAACATATTTTCGTCCTGCAGTGGAATATTTCAAGCCTTCGCAGCACAGAGGAGGAGAAAATAAGAAAAGAGGTCAGGCCAGTGAGAGGCGTCCTTCCACAGCGACCGCTAAGAATGTCCACTCAGGTCTGAGAAACAGCTGCTCCCCCTGCCCTCGATGCACCCCCAGAAAAAAAGAAGCCTGGAATCAGGTTTACAGGAACACTCCCTTCCCTCATTGTTCCACACCGCTGAATTAACTAAGTCCGTTTCTCCACTTCATTAAACTTTTCTAATGCAAATCACTCGAAGCGGATGCAAAGGCAGGCGTCACACGGGGGACAAACCCGAGGAAAAGCCAAGTAACTCACCGGTTTCTTCGTCAATGGCGAATATCCCCAGGCCGGATCCGTCCCGTATGGAGTATCGAATCTCTCCATCTCTGCCTTTGTCCTCGTCTTCGGCTGTAACAGTCATTACCGAAGTCCCCACAACGGCGTCCTCTTTAATAAATCCCTTTTCCACGAACCACCGGAAGGACGGCCTGTAGAGGTTCTCGTTGACGTCCACCACGTCCACCTCGATGAAGCAGGTGGATGATAAGGACATGGGCTTCCCTTTGTCCTTGGCTTTGGCCGTCAGATTGTACACCTGTTTGGCCTCGTAGTCCAGGTTCTGCACAATTCGCACGGCGCCGCTCAGTTTGTCCACTTCGAAATTCCCGTCCCCGTTATCGATCAGGCTGTAGCGGATCTGACCGGATGGGCCGATGTCGGGGTCGTGGGCCTCTAGCCACATTATAACGGTACCAATGGGAAGGTCTTCCCTCACTTTAATGCGGTAATTAGGCGGGACAAATTTAGGGGGGTTATCATTTATGTCCTCCAGCGTGACCTTGAGCGGCACGGTGGACACCAGCTGGGGTTCGTTTTCCGCCTGATCACGCGCTGCAATTTTCAAGACGTAAACAGGATGGAGCTCGCGATCCAACGGCTTGGTCACGGTCACGACCCCAGACTCCTCGTTGATGGCAAAATGATCCGTGCCTCCCAAGATGGAGTACCTCACTAAACCGTTCTCTCCCAGATCCTTATCGGTGGAATCCACCTGGATAATTTCCGTGCCAACAGGTGTGCTCTCAGTTATTTCCACAGAGTAGGACTCTTGCAAAAACTGAGGGCTATTATCGTTAGCATCCAGGATCTTGACGTCCAGCAGGCGTGAGGAGGACTTCTGCGGAATGCCAAGGTCGTAGGCCGTGACATTGAGCGTGTAGTGGTCTTTTGTTTCCCTATCAAGAGGAGAATAAACCAAAAGCCAGCCCGTTTCCATTTCCACGAAAAAACGGCTCTCTGTGTCACCTCCGGAAATGACGTACACAAGCTTCCCGTTGAAGCCGCTGTCCGCGTCAGCGGCGGCTAAATGAACCACCCGCCCCCCGACGGGAAGATCCTCTCTAACTTGGACAACACTCGGGAAGGACTCCGCAAACTGCGGAGCGTACCGGTTGATGGAGTGGATGTCCATGAAGTTATCGTCGGGCTCCATTTGCGTGTGGATTTTGCTGCCCTGCAGCAGCTTTTCGGCCAACATGGTGGCCACGCCGGTTTCCACGCATTTCACCTGCACCGGCTTGCGTGCCGTGATGACCGTCAAGTTCATGTACATGGGTCGGGTCTCGTGTTCGCCGTCGGTGGCGACGATTCGTAAACTATGAAAGGACATTTTAGCTGCCTCGCCTTCGCTCAGCGTGTGCTTGAGTGACAGCACCCCAGAGCTTGGGTTCAGATCAAAGAGATCCAGATCGTTGCCACCTTTAATGTAGTACCGCACTAGCTGCAACTCATCGGCGTCGATGGCCGACACCGTCGTGATCTGCTCCCCCACGCCGTGGTCCCGTGGCACAGTCACCTGGCAGTCCACATTCTCAAACAACGGCTTATTATCATTCAGGTTGTTTAACGTCACGGTGACTGACGCTTCCACTTCTCTCCTGAACGGGGTTCCCCAATCTGAGGCCCTGACTTTGAGGCTGTAAATTCTCGGCATGAGTTCATAATCTAGGAACTCCGAGGTACTGACAACACCGGAAAAGTAGTCGATGACAAACGGTTGCGGGTTGAGGTTGGTGATGCTGTACGTGACGTAGCCGTTCTCGCCCCTGTCTAGGTCGGTGGCTTTGACGGTCACCACGCTGGTCCCTACGGGGGAGTTCTCATCAACAATGGCCTTGTAGGAAGTCTGCTGGAATTCTGGCGCATTGTTATTCACATCAATCACGTCCACAATGACTTTTGTCGCCGCTTGTCCATCAGTGGTGATGACGTCCAGCTCAAAGCGGGCGGCGACGTCCGCATTGATCGGCGCCGCTGTGCTGATTAAGCCGGTATCGGGGTTGATGGCGAACCTGTCTGATTTGTGCCTAAACGCATATTTGACCTGAGGGTACTTTGGTAGTGCGGTTACCATAGCAACAGGTGTATGAAGGGGTGCAAATTCACTCAGGTTGACTTTGTAAACATCTTTTTGGAACACGGGCGGCCCCACTTTAAACTGAGGAGAAGTGACATGTATTAATTTAGCGGATGAAAACTGAGGCGGGCTGCCTTTGTCCTTTGCCTGCAAAGTGAGATTGTATCCGAAAGGCTGGCTTTCCCAGTCCACGTCTTTAACGGCTTTAATTTTATACTCTTTGCTCCCAGGGCTGCTTCTCACGGCCCTGAACTGCTGAAGCGGGTCACCAGCGACGATGCTCAGGGACGCAATCTCCCCGTTCGGTCCCGGGTCGTTGTCCTCCACCATGACAATGGCGTAAGTGGGGTCGAGGTCCATGTCGGACGGTGCCAAAGCGACCGCCGTGATGACCGGCGCGTTCTCGTTGGCCTGCTCCACTCGCACGGTGAGCTTGGCCATGCTGCTGAAGCCGCTGCTGCCGTACAGTTTCATGCCCCGGTCCACCGCCAGGATCTCCAGCTCGTACAGTTTGGTCTCGGAGTAGTCCAGCTTCCCGGTCAGCGTTACCACTCCGCTGGTCGGATGCACGGCAAACATGTCCGTCCACTCCCGGAAACTGTAGTAGTACTCCCCGTTCGTACCGATGTCGGCGTCCGTCGCCGTCACTTTAGCCACGCTGGTGCGTACAGCTATGTTCTCCGGCAGAGATATGCTGTACGATGTCGGCGAGAAGAGGGGCCTCAGGTCATTGGTGTCGAGCACCTGCACCTTGACTCTGGTGCGGCACTCCTTGTTGGTGCCCCTCTCCGACGCTTTCACCGTCAGCACATAATGGTCTCGGACCTCGCGGTTGAGAATGGCGGTGCTGCCTCCTTTGGTCCGTATCCGCAAAAAGCTAAAATCTCCCAACTGGTAGTCCTCCGCTTTGAACAGGTTCTCGTTATCTCCGGAGATGATCTTGTACCGTATCTCCCAGGCGGGATCCGTGATGTAGATCCCCATTTTTGTGGGACTCTCCAAGTAAGTCTTAGCAGCCGAGTTCTCCGATATGGTGGTGTTGTAAACGGGGTGGGTGAACTGCAAGGGCGCATCCCTCGCCGTCCTTTGGTTGCCAGCGTAGCCGCAGAGGAGCTGCAGGAGGAGCACGGCAAGCGAAAGCACGCGGCGCCCCATCGTCGTACCTTGATCTTCACCGGGACCACCTGAAAATCAACACTTGGATTAGATCACTACAGAACTCCTACTGCTGTTAAAAACGTCTTTCCCCTCCCGTGTGCTCTTTTGAACGTCTGGTACTCCATCAAATAAGTTCTGTGTGTGTGTGACAACAGAGCAGGAAGTCTGGTGACCAGATCCGAGTCCGCTCTGCTCCACCGTCCGTCTCCATAATGCCGCATGCCAACAAACACGGACTCATTTACTCATTTATGCAAACACTCACTTAATGTGAGCAGACAACAAATCGGGCCATAAAGCACCGTGCGTACACTTTCCCATCACCGTTATGCAAACATAAGCAGCACCAACGCGTGTTCAATTATTCAGCAGGAATGATCTATATCCCTTCCTATCCGGATTTCATCAATAATGTCAGGATTCTTCCCCGCGCTGCCATTAAAGTGGTTCCCCCCCACATAAAGACATAACTGCCGGGTGGTGAGCCAAACACAAACGAGCTAGTTACACGCGTGGAATCATAAAATGTGCAGATTCATCCCTTTACAATGGATTTACAGCATGTGCGTGCATAAAAAGATTAATTCAAAAGCCAAGAATAAAACACAGACAATATTTATACTACTGTGAAAAATACCCAAACTAGGTTGGGTTACCATATCTTAAATCGGTGCCAAAGTGGCTCACCTTAAATCGGCATAGCCTGCAGGTACAAAAGAACCATCTGCTGCTCGTGGCGACCATTGTTGAGTCGGAAAAAGAGCCGATAACTTTAGGAATCTTTACAGGGAGAAACATTCCTGTCGTGTATGTAAACACAACACAAATACTAAATCGGATTGGTCGATTTGAATGTATTTATTAAGGACATGAGGCAAAGTTTGAAGAATAGAAGTTAGGTGATTGCAGGCTCGATTCCCATCCCCCACAACTCTCCACATCTACGGAGCAAAGAATCCGCTTCAAAACGCAGGAAAAAAGACTCAGCGTAAACTTGACTTTTTCGGTACATTTTTTTCGTAAATGATACAAGTATTATTTTCGATTTAGGCTCAACTCAAAAGTGGCGAAAGCTGATTTCTTTTCTCTGAGCACAACTTTTTGTCCACTCCGTCAAAGGTCAAAACCGAAACAAATGCGTCTGGTTTTTCAACAATCCGGGTCACGTACCTTCGTTTTTCCTTGGAATGATGATTAATCTCGAAGCTTGGGGGGTTTGGTGTGTACTTCATAGAGTCCAAATGTCGGCATGGTGGTACGTGAATCCCGCAGCCCGCTGCTCCTCCATCTGAAACCTCCTGGCCGTCTACCTCCGCTCGCCAAGCCGTCTCTCTCCCGCTTCGCTTCCGCCCTCCCTTCCGCCGCGCACTACATTCACTCTCTCTCTCTTTTTTTCTCTCTCCCCTTTCCTCTCTTTATCGCTCTCTCTCTCTCCCACACTCACTCTCTCTCTCCCATATACTCACACTTTCTGGGTATCACTCCGCACTGCGCCGGAACTACCTCCCCACTGGCAAGCGCTTTAAGAAATAAAACTTTGATTCTCGATTCCAAGGACAATTACATTTACATCGTGCTATGTTTATGCTGGCTATTGTAGATACAATAAAACATAATATTGCAGTATTTATTGTAAAATTGGCTGTATTGTCTTAAAATAAATGTAAATTAAATCAAGTAAAGTCATCAATGGTAAAAAGGTATAATGGTAATAAATGGTTTTGCCGTCATCCAGAAATGTTGCAAAGACAAATTAGAATTACAACGCAAATTTAAAATAAGTGACGTTCTGTGCATTTTGGCTCATGACAAACTGAGTAATGATGATGCCATTTGACGGCAATGTGTGTGTTTATTTTTATTCATTTTATTGGCAAACTATGACATCACTTTCGGTTTCCCACGTTCGCTTGTGGCAGTGAATGAAGCTAACTAGCTAAAATGATCCAAGCTAACAGGTAGGTGCAGCAAACAAGCGGGAGGTCCAAAATATTCAATATTTATATGAACCAATATCTGATTCATCCAAGATGACATATTTTTTATGGCCAAGTGTTTAAGAAAGACGTACTTATAGTCATTCCATCAACTTTCTTCTGGCTCGGAGCTCAAACGATGACGTCACATCCTGTACTGCGGTGCCTACCTTGCCTACCTTGCCTACCGTGTTCAAAGAAGCTACCAGGTGAGTACAGCAAATAGTACAGTAAAGACCCTACATGTGGAAAAATATGCTAGGAAATATGAAAGAAGCATTTTAATGAAAGTAGTCATGCTTTAATGACAGGTGTGTGTGGGGGGGGGGGTGCCTCCGTGATGCCTTCAAATGAATCCCATGTGGCGGCCAACATAAAGATGCTAGCTTATGGTGATACACTTTGTTCATAATTAAAACACAATATTTATATTCATGAATAATCTGTATTATTATAATATTTGTTATAGTATGTAAACTACTATATTTATTTGTAACGTAACTTCCTGTAGTGCTATGGCATGAAATAACACCCCTATTGTCACCTTTACGTTCCTGTTCTCCAATATAGTAGCGATAATAAGATCAAAAAAGACATATCGCAGACTCACATGTACCGTACTTCCTGCGGTGGCTATTGTCTCATCAATTGTCATGAGATTCCTTGACGGTTTTACGGTATTATAAATACATCTCTAAAGTGCTCTCTTTTTTTAAAACTCATATTTGTTTTTAACTATTACTTTATTATTTCATAGTGGCAGGTCACACCTGCGTTTTTGGGTCAGCAACTGTTAAGTGATTGTTGCTTATTCTCCACTCCTGTCGCCTTCTCAATCACATCTGGTGACCCTTCACATGATATTTCGCAGGAAACCGTGATAGTGAAATTTGAAGCACGTATTGGCGAGGGATTACTGCACTGTAGTATGCAAAGTCAGGCATAGAAAAGCTAGCAGCTAGCAGGCTTGTTCCTGTGTGGCGTACGTATGTCATCACACATGCTGATATCATTAGCATTATTTTCAGACATGGCTGGTTTCAACCCTTTTTATATATAATATATAATATACCCCCCACATCTGTTTGATTTTCTCATACATTTTTGTAGATCATGTTGAAGAACTCCAGGGAAATTGGGGTGGAAGCTTAAAGAAAGCCCGTTATACTGTCCAGAACGAAAGTAGCTGAAAGTACTTATCAAAAAACAAGGTGCCCTTGAAAGCATTCAGGATCTGACAGTCCCTGCCTGCAAGTAATCGTCCCGACTTGACAGATTCCTTTAACATTGCCACGCAGGTACCACTCAGTGTTGAGTCTTATTTCATCCAAAATATACGCGAACCACGTAACATCCTACTGCAGTATTCATTTGCCGTGGATTTTATTCCCACACAGAATGCTTCGTCTTACGCCTCCCTGAAACTATCCCGCTTCTACCGGAATGCAGGCGCTGTGCTGCATCAGCGGGGCCCGATGTCTTCATTCAGCTTGTAACTCTCACACACACACAGGCATGTTTGGACACCACGCTGTGAAGTGGCTAGCAAAAGATGCCAGAGCTGGTGTGTTTAAGCCGGCGGTCCACCATGAGAATCTCTTTCCTCATGTCCGTTCAGCCCCAGCTCATTAAAGTCACATTTGCCTACAGGCGGAGCAAACCAACAAGACCTGTGGGCTTTGTGTGTGTGTTCGTGCGTGTGTGCGTGTTGCACTTATTGAGCTAGCGCTGCAGAGAAGAGGGGCGGGGGAGTTGGGGGGTCGCACAATGTTTTATCTTTGATTCAGTCTCTCCTCCTCAGCTTTGCTGGAGACAATGTGGAGTAGGGATTCCAGCTTTCCTCTCGCTGAACACCAGCAATACCCCCCCCCCCCCCCCCGCCGCACGCCCCCCCCCCCCCCCCCCCCCCTTCTGATCCGCCTGTAAAGCTTTAATTGAATTCAGGTCAGGTGATGCCCGCGGCTGCCTCCGCCACTTTGATCCCAGCGAGTGTTTGCACTCCTGGCTGCTGGGGGTCACGTCCTGCTGCCTTATGGACCTTATGGATGGAAGTGCAGGCTTTGCACTAGAGAGCTAACCCCCCCCCCCCCCCCCCCCCCACCACCACCACAGCGGCGGGAGTTCTTTATTAACTTGAAGCTTGGAAGACGGCAACATTTACATTCAGGGTGTATCGCTTGACGACTGACTCCTTCCAGTTCCTGTTTCTTCCTGAAACACATCTTTAGTGGATCTTGGCCATCATTTGGGCTTTTTCACCTACTGTGCTCCATAAAGTCCACCAACACAGTAGAGAAGTGCGACTCATGAACCAGTTGTCAGGACTCAAGGGTACTCGTTTATGTTAAAATGTTGACTTACCCAAGCTACGGCTAGCCAAACCAAAAGAGGAGACCAGTGAACGTGTCATTAGTTGTGTAAATGTTACTCTAGTCCTGCCCAATTAGCAACGGATCTGACTCAGGTTTACCTGACTCACGGGTACTCCACGAACACTCGAGTTCTACTGATCACTGATACTCCATGAACACTCGAGTTCTACTGATCACGGATACTCCACGAACACTCGGCATGCCATAGCCCAGAGTGATCGGCGTCTGTTGGGGTTGCCAGATGCAGTAGATTGTATTGGTGCCGCTTCCATATGACTGTACCATAATGCTAGCCATTCCACAGCCCAGAGTGATCGGCATCTGGTTGCCCTGTTCTCAGTCCCCCCCCCCCCCCCCCCAGCTGCATGTTAAACACAAACAAGATCGGGGTTCATGAATTGTGCTATGCGATGAAGAGAAAAATAAAAAGCCATCAACCCAAGCCGCTCTGTTAGCTGGAAACTTTGCTTTATTGAGACATCCTGGGATCTGCCATCATCCGGCACGCTGAGTGAGTTATCCCGCCTTTTCACGGTGACTAATGTCTTCACCTCCAGGTTTCCCCTGCAACTTGAAACCGGAGCTCAGGAAAAAGATGGATGACTTGTCGTCCGCCCGCAGCCCTACTGCATCAAGGTAGTTCTCTTGTTTCCTCCCCGCACGGACCCCCACTCCGCAGGCCGCCTTTAACCGTAGAAATGGCATTGGAATAATTGAATATCTCCTCCCTGCCAGCCGGGCGGGCGGGCAGGCGGGCAGGCGGGCAGGCGGGCGGGCGCTGACCCCACCAGAGTGGCCTGTTGAAAAGCCGTCTGAAGACCCTGGCTGACAGAAACAAGAACAAGTACATGGTGTCGGATAATTCGGCGTGACACTCGAGCGCCGAGGACGCTTTAAAGAAAACAACACAAGTCATTTATAGGAAATAATAAAGAATGAAAACCTCCCCGTAGCGCCAGACTATCAGCTGTGCTCTGAAAGTAAAGTCTTCTGCCGCCTGCAGCAAAGCAGGAGATTACAATAGCAAAGCCCCTCGCCGGCGGAAGCTCCCCTAATTACCAGAGGAATGACAAATAGATACACAGTGCCAACCTGTTTGGAGAGTTGGCATAATTGCATTTTTCATTGCTTGCGTGCTGCCGCATTGTAAGTGCAAAGTAAACTAGCGTACACAGACGAGCTCACTTATCTTTGCATGCAAAGTCAGCCCGAACCTTGGGAACTGGAGTGACCCCTCCCCTTTCTTGTCTGACAACACGCTACGCTGGGATACTACACGCTTCTTCTTTTCCGCTAACACTGGGACCAAATTGACATTATGGGATGAATATTTCTACTCGGGAATACCTTAGAGTCCCAAACCAGAGAACCGTGTCCAGATTTTTTGCTTGGCTCGGATTGGCTCGGCTTGACTCATAGTGCCACCCCAGTGCTTCTATTGAAGCTATCAGTCAGAATTAGACACCAAACAAAGGAGGACATCAAGGTTCTCCTGTATTCACGTTTCAGCAAGGAGGCCCGTTTTATCCAAGAGGAGACTGAGGGCAGCAACCACAAAGTAATAACACTGCAGCGTTTTAACCTCTTATGACTCCAGTAGTAGATTTTAAACTTGAATGTTGGTTTTTAAGGCAATTCCTGGTTCTACGCCCTATTATTTATGTCAGCTTTCAAACAGGAGCTGCTGGAGTTCCCTCGGTCCAATTAGCAACATCGGGGTGATGGGCCCTTTTCTGTGGCTGGTCCCAGACTATGGAACGTCTCACCGGTTTAATTGCGGAACCATCACAGACTTACATTTGTTTCAGGCAAACCTTAAGACTCCAAACTGCATGTGACACTTTTTAATATTTATATTTTATGTTATTTTTTGCTGTTTATCTTGCACTTTATGGTCCAACTCCATCTGATGTAAGGGGCAATATAAATATAAATATAAATATACTAATTTAATTTCTACTACGTTCTACCTTTCTGCATGCTGTGTGTATGCTAGCATAAAAGGGCTCACTCCGTTCATGTCGTTGTTCTATGCAAGATGCTGCAACCACCCCTTGCCATTATTATTGTCATTTCAAGTCGTGTGTCCTGAAAAGCGACACCAGTGCCCGTAGTTTGTCACCCACACGGTATCTGCTTGGCAAACATGGAACACTGGCAGACCAGGTACTACAAGTAGTACCTGGTAGGCCTTCCTAAGCCTTAAAACCGCTCTTCAGTTTGTACCTGAGCCCCATACCCATCTTTTTATCAACTTTTATACTTACTTTTTCCTATTTAGGCATCTGAGTGCCCAGAAAGGTGTCATCCAAATGTGAAGTATTAGCAGTATTATTGTGTTTGACTTAGCAGCCTAATGCCGTCACCGACAGTCATGCCACAGCTCATCTGGAAGTAAATTGCTCCGTGGTTATAAAGCAACCAAGCAAGCCACACAGATGGCGCTGAAATTGATGGCAGAATGCCGTGAATAAATTCATTAAAACACCCAAAACATCTTTTCCTTCCTGAGTGCGGAGGATAAAAGAAGTACGGTGGAGGACTCGGGTATTGTTTCGGGTCTCTGTGACACTTTGAAAGTCACTCGTGTTTGCTTCGCGGCTGGAAGTCAGATGAGAAGATCAATGCGGCGCTCAAATTCATAAATTAAACACCGACGGCGAGGAGCCTGCTAGCTTAGCACGGAAGACAGCGAGACCAGGGAGAGGCTGTCAGAGTAATCCCATATGCTTATCTTTCCCCTTTTCTCTGTCTTTTTTAAACTTGCTTCCAATCGCCTCCCCTCGACGCCTCCTGAGAGGGCCGACAAGGCGGCGCTGATTGACTGGCTGCTGGAGAGGCTGGAGATGCTGGAGAGGCTGCCTCGGGCGGATGACGGCTTTCAAAGGAGTACGCTAGACGTACACCGACTGCCGACCGTATGCCATGCAGCCCACTAGCGGGGGAGAGGCACTTGCAGCTTCCATTCCAGGATTAAGCATCTTCCATTCGGGTGTCAGGAAGAAACACTCAGGTGACAAATGTTTTCCTGACAATGACATCTCCCCTTGTGGGATTAAGAAAGGCGTATCTTATCTTATCTTATCTCATCTCTTTTGGAGCTGGAAGATGACCTGCTTATCCTTTCTGCATGTTAATATGATCGTGCTAGCATTTTAGCGCCAAAGCAATAATGGCCACCCACAGACCTGCCAAGCTATATGCATTTTCATACACATCATGCACCCTTCATGCGCCCTTCATGCGCCCTTCATGCGCCCTTCATGCGCCCTTTATGCGCCCTTCATGCGCCCTTTATGCAACCTTTATTCACATTATGCAAACTTTATGCACCCTTTATGAGCCTTTATGCACCCTTTATGCATCTTTTATTCACGGTTTATGCACCCTTTATGCACCCGTTATGCATCCTTTATGCACCCTTTATGCACCCTTTATGCACCCTTTATGCACCCTTTATGCACCCTTTATGCACCCTTTATGCACATTATGCACCCTTTATGTAGCTTTTATGTATCCTTTATGCACCCTTTATGCACCCTTTATGCACCCTTTATGCACATTATGCACCTTTTATGCATCCTTTATGCACCCTTCATGCAGCCTTTATGCACCCTTTATGCACCCCTTATGCACATTATGCTCCCTTTATGCATCCTTTATGCACCCCTTATGTACCCTTTATGCACCCCTTATGCACCCTTTATGCACATTATGCACACTTTATGCACCTTTTATGCACCCTTTATGCAGCTTTTATGCATCCTTTATGCACCCTGTATGCACATTATGCACCCTGTATGCACATTATGCACCCTTTATGCACATTATGCACCCTTTATGCACCCTTTATGTAGCTTTTATGCATCCTTTATGCACCCTTTATGCACCCTTTATGGACATTATGCACCTTGTATGCACCCTTTATGCACCCTTTATGCACATTATGCACCCTTTATGCACCCCTTATGCACATTATGCACCCCTTATGCATCCTTTATGCACCCCTTATGCACCCTTTATACACCCCTTATGCACCCTTTATGCACCTTTTATGTACCCTTTATGCACATTATGCACACTTTATGCAGCTTTTATGCATCCTTTATGCACATTATGCACCCTTTATGCACCCTTTATGTAGCTTTTATGCATCCTTTATGCACCCTTTATGCACCCTTTATGGACATTATGCACCTTGTATGCATCCTTTATGCACCCTTCATGCAGCCTTTATGCACCCTTTATGCACCCCTTATGCACATTATGCACCCCTTATGCATCCTTTATGCACCCCTTATGCACCCTTTATACACCCCTTATGCACCCTTTATGCACCTTTTATGTACCCTTTATGCACATTATGCACACTTTATGCAGCTTTTATGCATCCTTTATGCACCCTGTATGCACATTATGCACCCTTTATGCACATTATGCACCCTTTATGTACCCTTTATGCAGCTTTTATGCATCCTTTATGCACCCTTCATGCAGCCTTTATGCACCCTTTATGCACCCCTTATGCACATTATGTTCCCTTTATGCATCCTTTATGCACCCCTTATGCACCCTTTATGCACCTTTTATGCACCCTTTATGCACATTATGCACCCTTTATGCACCCCTTTTGCACCCTTTATGCACATTATGCACCTTTTATGCACCCTCTATGCACCCTTTATGCACATTATGCAGTCTTTATGCTCCCTTTATGCACGTTATGCACCCTTGACAACGCTTCTCTGCTCTCCTTTAAACATTTTCTTGACATGTCCGTCTCAGCCATGGCATGCCCGTCTCAGCCATGACATGTCTGTCTCAGCCATGGCATGCCCGTCTCAGCCATGGCATGTTTGCAGGGCTGTGCTCCAATAATCCATGTTTGTAAAAAGGTGCCAGTGAGGCATCAGGATTGGAACCTGGATATAGCGAGGATGTACAACGAGACGTCCATTCCCTTTAAAATCAGCCCCCCTTACTCATGACTTGAAGGAACAACATGTTTGGAACCCAGAGTACCAGGTACAACAAGTAGTATTGCATAGTAAGTGCTTTTGGGCCGCTAGCCAGTGGCTAATGCTAGCAGTTGGTGTACACGTGTTCAACGAATGTTTAGCGTTTGATGTTCATGTCCAACGTTTCATGATGTGGGGGTTGAAACTGAGCACCACACGCACAACTTTTTAGCATTACCTCCGTTTTTGATGTACCATGCATTTATGCAGTATTTTCTCCTTTTGCTCTAAACCCTAATCCCACATAAATTGTGTCGGGATTATACACAAAGGCACATTTTGGACATGGATTTTCATGGCCGGATTAGCAAATCCTTGTAATAGAGGCTCACCATTGTCGTTGCGGTGGCCACGCTGTTACACATTAGCATGATACCGTGCTCCACTTCATGCCAGCACACATCACTCATCTCCCACCCGGGGAGTCCACATCATTCCCGTTGTGATTAAAACTTGTGCCTTTTTATTTATCAGCCAGAAACAGAAGTGTCTGTCTTTGCCGTGTTTGCAGCGGCGTCATTGATGGGCCTTTAAGGCAGCGATACGGAGGATCTGGAGGGCTTTCAACCCCCACGGGAACGATGCTGCTTTTCCGTCTCATACAGGCCACGTTTGTATTGAGCAAAAAAAAAAAAAATGAAATTGCAAATAACTAGACAGCATTTAGTACTTCAGAGCCCAGATTTCTTCATCCTCTACGAGACAAGCGGGAATGCTTTGTGCCGGAACAAGCTAGTCCTGGTGTTCCGGCATGCAGCCATGTATTATGGATGTACATTTGCTTATCTAATAGCAGCCGTATCGCCTCTCAGATTGAGACATCTTAGGGAATACCCAGCGGGCCGCACGCTGCTTCCTAAAGCTCAGATCCGGGACGGGATTGAATGAAAGAACCTGAAAGGAGCAAAGTTTTCCTGGGATGTTTATTTGTTTGATGCATGTTCCTTGTGAGCAGAAGCAAACAGGCGTTTTGCATAATAACCTCCTCCGGCAAACAGACACGGCCAAGCGCCGTGACCATGCTGTATCGTTAGCAGCGCGGGTGCTAGTAATCGGGCGTAATGGAGCTACGTATCCTGGTGAATCTCCATTTTTGCTGGGAACAAAAAGCCAGCCAGCCAGCCTCCAAAGCCTCCAATTTCTTTATTTTGAGAAGCAAGCATCTCCAAGCAGACATTGACGCCTCGTCGGGTGTCTATTGATGGATGTGCCCGTGAAGCTGTCCGCGTGGGGAAAAGGAGCGCCATCCATCTGAATTATCAGGAAAATATCTGGAGCAGACGGAGTGATGTAATAACCAGATAGAGGGAGAGACAGATTGGGGAATGTGAACAAAATCAATGTGCCAGGATGCTAGCCCCCCCCCCCCCAGTGACTATGTCTCATTCGGGTGGTCTGTGGGCTACCTTCGAGTCCAATCATTCTCCAGGAGGTGCGCCATCTGAACATTGTCTCTCCACCAAGGATACCTATTGGGGTCAACTCCAGAAGTCCATTGACTGACATGACGCCAACCCATTTGGACCCCAGGAATTTCCTCAGGGTCCTGGTTACCAAAGCAGTCCGAGGTCAATGGTTAATGCCGCAAGACCCGGAGCACCCGGTATTTAAATACATGGCCCTTCATCCTTGACTGTAAATATTTGGAATTCCAAACATTCTGGTCCAGAGACTCCATGAGTCCCCATGCCTAGAGTCACTAGAAGGTACTAGAAGATACTTCAAGATACTTCATGCAAAGTGAGCAACATAGAAAAGAAAACTACATCTAGCGCTAATTCCAAGACAATTCCAAACTCCAAGACACGGCCTGAGGCATTGTGAGCGCGGTGCTGACACACGGGCGGCGAGAGCGAGTGGAAGCTAACCACTAGGTAGCGTGGCCTGACAAGATGTCAATACGCCTGTAACGTACTTTGATGGTGTAACAATGTCTCTTGGTAAAGATGCAGGTCACATTATATGGAAATGGAGCAGTCTCAGGTGGGAAGTCCAGAATTCCTGATCTCCGGCCACCTCTTCCCATCCCACAGGGAGGATGCATAGGCCCAGTTCCCAGGTCAGCTGTGAGACATAACCTCAGACTGAACACCTCACCAAGGAGGACTAGATGGCCGAGCCACCATGTCAAGGAGCCGGACCCAAATGGCCCAACTCCCCACTCTATCTCTTAGGGTGGGTCCAGTCCCCCACTTTCCCATTATGGGAATTCTTGGCTGCGTCTTTATATCTTTAGAACGCACAGCAAGGAGAAACATCTAAATCAAAAAGTGTACTTTTCCTTTAAGGTTGTAGGAGTTTCAGGAATATTCCTGTTTGTTGTTTTTGTCAGATGCTAATTTTGACCTTTATGGCGCCTGAAATGCCGTGATGTCGGTCGGAATGGTCGATAGCGGTCGGTATTATCAAGGAAAGATTTCTTCATTGGGTCGGGCCCCGGGTTCCCCCTCCTTACCCGCCCCGATAGTAACAATTCCAAGTGAAGAGTTTGGATTTTCCGTGGCTAGCGCCCAAGTAGCTCTACATTGTCTACCAAAATATTGTTGCACAGGCCAAGGAAGAATCCAAAACTCTATTTTCATGAATTGTACTTTCAGTCCCTAAGACATAAATGGTACAATCTGTTCCTCCAGTGGTACGGCCCATCCCTTCATATAATCTTAACATCAACCAGGAATTAGCCAACCAGTTTTACCTTCTTTGGGAATCACCATCGTCAGGGGGAATGGTCAATTCCAAAAATCAGTCAATTTGAGTTCCTTCTTTCTGTGGGAAAACAGCCAACAGGACATTTCTTTGTTTTTTTTTCTTGATTAAAAACAAAAATTTCATGACAAATGGGTCCAAAAATTCCGCAACTGGATTTGTTCCCTGAAGAAATTGGACACCCCCTCTGTCGCCCCCAATACTGTAAGTCCGCCAACCCACCGACGTAACCGAATCTGCAGGCGGCAGACGTCTTTTTGCACGGACGGTAACCAGCTCCAGCTGGGAAAAATCAGTGATCCGTTGTTTAGGTAATTGCCTATCGATTGGGAAATGAATAAAGCGCGGCGCTAAATGGCCCCTTCCAGCGGCCGTAAACTACGGCGTCGTCAATGAAAGCCAAAGACGTTTTTGAATCAGCGCCTCGTCAGTTAGTTTAATCAATGTTTACTCCAAACTGATGTGTGTCGGGAAGCCGCTTTTGTTGGCACAGCATCGACTCGCCTCCTTTTACCCAGTCTCCGGAGGGGAATAAAGTGCATCAGCAGCAAATAATCTGCCCTCGGGATATGATCCGTGAATCCACGATGGGCGGCGCCGGAGCCTCCACCATCTTTGTCATCGTAATAAGCCACTAAGTCTCTTGCTGTGTCGTGTTGTCGAAAATACCCAACGCTTCATGCAAACGATTTGGCTTTAAGATACGCAATTTAAATGCCATGTCTGTTTGTCTCGGGGGGGGGGGGGGGGGGGGCTCCGAGCTGGGGAACCAAAAATCAGGACAGAGATGAGGAGCGGCGGGTGAAGACTGGCATTCATCAATGTTTGATTGGCTTCTTTTTTTTTTCTCAGCGCGAGGACATGCCGAGCCAAGAGACAAACACGGTAACACAGAAATGTCAACATTTCCACACAATCTGCTGACAGCGGCATTTTGGGACTGAACAAAGCCGCCCCCCCACCGCCCCCGCTCAGCCTCATCCAAGTGCTAACGGTCCCCAACTGGTGGCCTCTGCTTCTAACGTTGCCGTAAAAGTTTGCCAAGACTGTATTGGCAGTATCGGGTCTATATTGTACGAATTAGCCGTTTAGCAAACATCGCCGGCGCTCGTTAGCTAATGACCCTAGCTCACTGCTGATTCAGCGAGGGTGTCCAAGCTGAGCTCCTGACGATCCATCAGCTTTAGTATGTTCCATATTGTTTGGAATTATCTTCTACGTTGTTCGGTTCTGGACAGCAAAGGGTAAACGATGATGAGCTAGCGCTAGCTGTTTAGTCTCATCTCAGCAACTATAGCCCGGATTTGAGTCCGTTTTCGAGGAAAAATGAACTAGAGAACTTCACAGAGATTATTAGTTGCTGTCAAATCACAGAAAAGTAAACGTCAATCACTCTGGGGTCGCTAATCCTCCAAAAATTACAATTTGAAATTTCTAGTTTGATACTTTCTCCTCCCCAGCAGTATTTACTGTATCTGCAGATTATAGCAATTGCAATGGCGTCATTAGGCATATTTTAGCCCCCCTAAAATGTTCTTAAGTCCCCCTAAATGATTTAATATTTTTTATAGATTTTTACATTTTTTTTATAAATTTTAAAAAAAAAATTTATAGATTTTTTTTTTTTTTTTTTTACAAAAAACTTCCTGAATGAGGCTGAGCTAGCTCCTCATGGCCATCAATTATCATCAAAAATGGCGTCTTTGCAAATATATAACAACGGCGAAAATAATTCCTCGGAAAAGTTGCTAAATGGTGTCAGGGCCCCTTTTCATGAAATGTCATGTGACCAAAGTGCTCGCCGCTGGCCGATTTGACTGCAATGGCCCTGGCAGGTGCGTGACCTTCTCTGAGGAGAGGGATCGATACGGCTCGCCTTAATGCGGCAAACACGGCACGGTTGACTTTACTTGAGCGTATCTTTCACCCGTTCGGAAAGGTCAACAGACTCAGTTCCACTGATAAGCTGGAAAGTCAGGCCGGTCCTTTTGGGATTGATTGGAAGGTCACGGCAAAATGGACTCGGCTCACTCGTGCAATGCGTCTTTCCGGCTGATTTTCCGCACGTCCCGGCATGCCCGTTGAAACGGCGACCTTGGTGCGCTCCTGCTTTCCGCCGCTTTGTGTGTCAAAACAGGAGGTTTTTCTTATCATCAAGCGGGTCGGGCGGCCTTTGAAGGTCTGGCGAGTCGCGTCTCGCTGACGGAGCCTCTGCCGGGTTTGTGTGCAAAACATTTCAGAGGTGCTTGTTGAAGCGGCCGCCGTTTGAAGTGCGGCTGAAACCGAGGTTGAGGATTAGCGTGTTCAAACATTGCCGTCCTGTGCGAGCCCTGATAGGAGCGTCACGTGGGAACAGGCTGTTCCGTGCTGACGCTGGGAACGCCGCTATCGGGGTGACAGGGCTGTGATGGATGGCGTTCTTTTGCAATGGAGTACTGGATTTGAAATCGGACCAAGTGTTCCTGGACACTTTTTACTCAGTCCTTTGGGTTAGGGTTTGGTTTGGTGCAACGCTTTTTGGAAAGTTCTTACTAAAAAGCTGCAAAATGTTGAAATTCGGTTTGTGGAGGATCAACTCATGCGATCAGATATCCGGAGAGATGAGGTTGCTTAGGTAGCAGCTTCCTGGAAGGATTAGAGTCAGCCATAAATCCTTAGACCGGGCGTCAACAAATGGCTGATCTGGGTCTGCGACCCGGCGCTTATGGCCCTCGGTCTTCCAGCATCCTTGGAGATACAAGATGCTCTTTGACCCATTTGGGAATACCGTTAGAATGATACTTTTATATAATTGTTTACTTTATTCTACAACGAAAGATTCATGTCTACTGCAATACTTTGTAGACTCTATCTAATCATTCTGTTCCTCAGAATTAGATGCAGGTTTCCTCGGAATATATAAAACATGTTGGAATTAGCAAATATCAAAGTGGCATCTTTCCTTGGTCCCTGGGTGGTCCCTCGGTGGAGAAGGTTTGGACACCCCCAAAATGGAAGATGACATAACGTTTGCATTGTTATTGCCATTCCGACCACAAACTTCATGACAATATTCTCTCCTGATGGGAAGAGAATCCATCATGTCCGAGTATGCTCCCCTGGGAAATGGAGAAAAGGAAGCATCCCGACATATTGTTCCGTGGAGCCTGCAGTTCATGATTAACGTTTGTCCTCGGAGAAAGGCCATCCCAAGGTTGGCATTGCAACAAATCAAATATCCTGACGCAGAAGGAGACGGAATTCCCAACTGACGACGAATAGCATCAGGAAAAAGTCATGGAAGGAATCTAAGCGAATGTCATCTTCCTCTCCTCCAGCCGGTATATTTCAGGTGGATGCAGAACATGCAAGAAGGGGGGGGGGGGACTATTTTAGTAGACTCTTTAGGGATGGTGTTTAAGAGGAATAGCATAGCATCTCTTCAGTAAAGGATTCCAAGGGAATTGGAGAATCCATACCAATGTGTCTGTTGAGCTTAGGAGCCTTACATAGTGTTAGCATACTACACAGTAGTAGCACATTCTTAGTAGTACATTGTACTGTACACAGTGCTAGCATACCACATAGTACTAACACACTGTACTGTAGACAGTGCTAGCATACTACATAGTAGTAGTACAATGTACTGTACATAGTGCTAGCATACTACATAGTAGTAGTACATTGTACTGTACATAGTGCTAGCATACCACATAGTACTAACACACTGTACTGTACATAGTGCTAGCACACTACATAGTAGTAGTACATTGTACTGTACATAGTGCTAGCATACTACATAGTACTAGCACATTGTTAGCAGTACATTGTACTGTACGCAGTGCTAGCATACTACATAGTACTAGCACATTGTATTGTACACAGTGCTAGCATACTACATAGTACTAGCACATTGTTAGTAGTACATTGTACTGTACACAGTGCTAGCATACTACATAGTACTAGCACATTGTATTGTACACAGTGCTAGCATACTACATAGTACTAGCACATTGTATTGTACACAGTGCTAGCATACTACATAGTAGTGGCACATTGTTAGTAGTACATTGTACTGTACCTAGTGCTCGCATACTAGATAGTAGTAGCAGACTGTTAGTAGCACATTGTACTGTACATAGTGCTAGCATACTACATAGTAGTAGTACATTGTACTGTACATAGTGCTAGCATACCACATAGTAGTAGTACATTATACTGTACATAGTGCTAGCATACAACATAGTACGAGCACATTGTACTGTACAGAGTGCTAGCATACTACATAGTACAAGCACATTGCACTGTATATAGTGCTACATACTACATAGTAGTAGTACATTGTACTGTACATAGTGCTAACATACTACATAGTACTAACACATTGTGTTGTACATAGTGCTAGCATACTACATAGTAGTAGTACATTGTACTGTACATAGTGCTAGCATACTACATAGTACTCGCACATTGTACTGTACATAGTGCTAGCATACCACATAGTAGTAGTACATTGTACTGTACACAGTGCTAGCACACTACATACTGCTAGCACATTGTACTGTACATAGTGCTAGCATACGACATAGTAGTAGTACATTGTACTGTACATAGTGCTAGCATACTACATCGTAGTAGTACATTGTTAGTAGTACATTGTACTGTACATAGTGCTAACATACTACATAGTACTAACACATTGTACTGTATGTGGTGCTAGCATACTACATAGTAGTAGTACATTGTTAGTAGTACATTGTAGTGTACATAGTGCTAACATACTACATAGTGCTAACACATTGTACGGTACATGGTGCTAGCATACTACATAGTAGTAGTACATTGTTAGTAGTACATTGTAGTGTACATAGTGCTAGCTACTAAAGTGTGCTAAAATGCCATACTGGATTAGAAACATTAGTTTCATGCCAAGAATAAAACCTTTGGGCGGCTTTAGTCTGATATTATTTAGAGATGAAGCCTTATAGAGAACCGGATAGAGAACCAGGCCTTTTGGTTTTAGGGAGCGATCCATGTCCACCCCCCCCTAGAATTGTAAGTCATGCACCTGCATAGCGCCAGGCGGTGTTCCATAAAGGTGGTAAAACGGCCAAGCTCCAATTTGACAAAGCGTGGCCGACATGGATGAAGCCAAATTGCGGCGTTTCAAATGGATGCCCCGTGACGCCACCCGTGTCCACACAGTCTTAAAATCAAGCAAACCTTCAGCAGGAGACCGCTTACTGTCATTGTAGCCTACCGACGCCCCCCCCCCTTAATTTGAGCTGAAAGTAAGAAGTGAGATTCCCCGTCTGGGTCAGGGAATGTTACGGTGAGGATAGTCCAGCAGATAACCGATGATGGCGGCGTTGCTTTGGGGAGGCGGCGGCAACATGACAGAGGATCCTTCCTCAAAGTGGAAAATCCAATCAGGACGTGTCCGCCCACTTATCCCTGACCGGAGTTAAAGGCCCACACATTCAAATTTTTTGATGGCCGCCACTTATCTGAGAACTCCTCAAGGACTGAAGACCCGGGTCCCACGTGGGCTGCCAATAGCCGCCTTTCAGAGGGAGGGTGTCCAGGTCTTGCCTCGTTGTCGTCACGGTCGGCACCGTGGAAAAAAGCAGCATGTCCGTCCCGCCCACCAAGCACGAGGTGTAATCAGTGTGGAAGTTGAAATATTAATAAGGCATAATGTTTATTTCAGCGCACCAAGAAGCCATGAAACTTGCAGCGCCTCCGCCAAAATCAAGTGAATATTTCATGACCTTGCGGGCGGCCGACGTGCCACTGACAGGGGAAGCCGCGCTGCCGCTCGTCGGTCACGGATGATATTGCAAAATCCAAAATACATCAGATAAGGCGGAAATATCCGGCAGGACCGGCGGGTGACCTGCCGCGTTATTAGCGTCATCGTTCATTTGCTTCCACCTTTAGAGCGCCCTTGGCTGCACACACACACACACACTCCAGCCTCATATCAAATTCATATTTGGAGTTTATGAATTTTTACCATTATGAAAGCGCTGCATAATTCAGACGCTAACGTATTGATTTCAGCTGTGTTGCAGGCGTCAGGCAGGAATCTCATGATCGTTCCGTCATGACAGTTCTGATGCTTGACTTTATTTAGTGCAAGACGTCAATCATCCATCAATTCAGCCGTTCAATCATCCATTCATCCATCCAGCTGTTTGAAAATCGGCGTTTAAAAATTAAGGTTTGAAATTTCTAGTTTGATACTTTCTCCTCCCCAGCAGTATTTACTGGATTCTGCAGATTATAGCAATTGCAGTAATGTCATTAGGCATATTTTAGCCCCCCTAAATAATTTGTTATTTTTTATAGAATTTTAAAAACTTTTTAGAGATTTTTTTCAACAAAAAAGAGTTTATATATTTTATTTATTTATTATATTATTATATATATTCATTTATACTTTACAAATTTTATATAATAGGGCAAAAGCAGGCTAATAAGCAAGCCAATAAGCAGGCTAATACTAGCCTACTACTACTAGTAGTAGTAGTAGTAGTAATAATCAGAAGAAGAATAATGATGATATTAATAATAATAGGCTAATGAATAATATAATAATGATTATGATATGATTGATGACTGTCCACTGGACAGAATTGTTGCAGAGCTTGAACAGCGCTTTTGCAGTATAGATTGTGTGTACTTGTGTACATTTAATGGTGGCCTAAAACAATTGAGTATTTCTATTAAATCTGTCCAAAAATGATATATCCTGGTTCTTGTTCCTTATTTGTTTTTTGGACTTTTTGATTTTTTATAGATTTTGGGATATTTGGATTTTTTTGGGGGGGGGGGATTTTTTGGGATTTTTGGATTTGGGGGATTTTTTTTTTTTTTATTTTTTTGATTTTTTTTTTTTTGATCTTTTGTATTTATTTGAATGTCTACTACATTCATTCATATCCTGTGTATCTCCAGGGGGCAAAGCCCCCCCCGTCCTCAGAACCCAGTGACACCCCTGAGCAATGGTATGGAAGACAATGGTGCCATATCGGTATTTATGTGCCTTCTTCTTTTGCTGTCCATCCATTTATCTTCCAGACGAGCGCCTCTTATGTGGAATAGGAATCGGGGCGGCCTGGAAAAAAAGAGTTCATCTGCCGCCGTTATGTCCATCGTATAACGGCTCGCCGGCCACGCCACTAAATCTTGATTTACTTTTTATCACTGATGAAAATGCCGTCTCAATGGCGTTTTATCTAAAGAAGCAAAGCCATCAAAGTCTCAGTTTTTAAGGACGCCAAGTATGAATGAAGGATCACGCCCATTTGTAGCCGAGGAGAGCCAAACGGCCGCGGCGCTATCAAAATGTCACCATCAATTTTCTCTCTTGTTCATCCAGCATGGCGGGTCCTTTTGTTGGTGCCATCAAAGGAAAACGACCGTCCGGGATTCTGTCCACTTTGGCTCATTGTTTGCCACTTAATAAAATATTCTGTTTTGATGAACATGACCACCTTAGCCGATGCTAATGTGGCTATTTGGGCTCTAAAAGCCAAGTCAAGGCCCGTACTGGTTGCTTTACACACTTCCTAATAAATAATGCTAATTAGCATTAGCATGCTGCTAATGTACATTAGCATGCTGCTAATCTACATATGTAACCCTAGTGGTTTGCATGATTTAGGAGGATGTAAGTTATTACTATCGACTGGAAGACTAGAGTCAATATCCTATCATCCATGTTGATTTTTCCCCAGAAAGCCGAATATCCTTAATGTTTGGGGGGGGTTATTTGAATGCTTTTAATGCGGAAGGAAGCTATTTGTAATAAGGAAGCTATTTGTTTGCTCTTCCTGGTTGCTAGAAGGCCTCCCTTTGCTAATAAACGAGGAAACATTCAGTGTTTTCCGGCTATTACACTTGGCTAATTACGCTCGTGTGAACAACGGCCAAATGGAAATTCCCTTCACTTGTGGCAGCAGACCACCCGTGGTGAATTTACGAGCTCCCGCCCTCCCCTCCTCCAGCCCCCACATGCAAATAAACTAGTGCAGCCAGGTGACAGCCACACCGCCATTATTTACCCCCAGGCCGCTGCCCGGCTCAAAGGTTCAAAGGTCAGCCGCCAGACGTGCACGCTTTTCCCGGGTACTCCGACACCGGCGCAGCTGCCATGGCCCCGCCCCGCTCCCGCGGTGACAAATAGACCTCATTAATGAACGATTCCACACATTAGAACTCAAGTGGTTTATTTAATTGTTTAATAATAATAATAATAATAATAATTATTATTATTGATTCAGGACTTCACTCATGAGACCCGCCATCATGTCCTTGCATCCTGGTCTGGCGTTAAACCACAGCAGCAAGACGTGACAAGTCATGGTTACCTTGACTTCCCTATTTTTGGAAGCAGCAGCTTAGTCCCGGATACGAGGCTTTGGCCTTCCACAAGTTGTGACCCCCCCCAGGGCCCCCCCAGCCAGGGCACCTGTCCAGCCTCCAATGGCACAGATAGGCCTTGGGGTCTAAATCAATGGCCTCAATTTAATAGCTACTTTGTCTTTAGCCATGAATACTAGCGCTAGCTTTAGCGCTATCTTGATGCAGCCAAGTATCATCCATACTGATATCAATACCATCCCGTATCAGCACATATCAGCTGTATACTCTATGTATATTTATATGTATACTTTTGTATTGTGGAACGTTAGAAAGGGCTTGATGAAGTAATATTACCTGATCAAGTAATATTACTTCAGTAATATTAATAAGTCATTAAACTTTAATTAATATTACCTGATCAAGTAATAGTACTTCAGTAATTTTAATAAGTAAAAAACTTCAAGTAATATTACCTAATTAAGTAATATTACTTCAGTAATATTAATAAGTAATAGAACTTCAGTAATAAAACTTGATCAAGTAATATTACTTCAGTAATATTAATAAAACTTCAGTAATAAAACTTGATCAAATAATATTACTTCAGTAATATTAATAGGTAATAAAACTTCTAGTAATATTACCTGATCAAGAAATATTACTTCAGTAATATTAATAAGTGATAAAACTTCAGTAATAAAACTTGATCAAATAATATTACTTCAGTAATATTAATAGGTAATAAAACTTCAAGTAATATTACCTGATCAAGTAATATTACTTCAGTAATATTAATAAGTGATAAAACTTCAGTCGTAAAACTTCAAGTATTATGACCTGATCCAGTCATATTACTTCAGTAATATTAATAGGTAATAATACTCCAAGTATTATTTGCTGATAAAGTAATACTACTTCCCTGTAACAACAAGGTAGAGACAAATCCAGTAGTAAATGAGGAATGATGGAATTATCGGGATTCTGGATGCAGGAGGATCTAATCCCATAATCCCATACAGTTTTTCCGGCAACATATCGGATTGAGGCACCCGAATCAGGTGACGTCTTACGTCCTCCTGTCTGGTTACCGTCAGCGTGCACACCACTGATTGCAGAAATGGAAGTGCCGTGACGTTCCTTCTACTTTCTACTTCCAGGCTTCTACTACTTGGCTGCGGCTCTTATGTTTTCTGTATTTGTGGCGTGGGTGTACATTAACACCACGCAGCGTATACCAAATGTTACATAACTTTTATTCCGTGGGTTACAAGGTCGGAGATGAAAAGTTGCAGCCGGTGCATCATGGAAGTCCGAGGATGTGCAGGAGATGGAAACATCATTTTTGGAACATTTGGGGAAACTTTGCACTCCATTTGGACGCACGCCTGCCCATTGTTCACCGCAGATGTGCAGATGCGCTTGGCACACACACACACACACACACACACTAGGAGTGGGCATGTGGAGCTTAGTGAACTGGGTGGATTACAGCATCTTTAAAAAATAAATATATTTCTTTTTGGGTTTCATTTTAGCCAAATGTTTCTCTGGCTGCACACGTCAAAGGGCCTTTACTCACAAAATGTCTTAGTTATTAAATCCACCCCCCGTGCACCCATCTGCTATTCTACTCCAGTCCTCAGACAGAAGCAGGGTGAGCTACGACAGCCATAGCTAGCTTACCATTAGCATTCCCTTCCTAAGGTCCATCACAAGCAAACTGAATGACACGCCAATCAATATCTGCCATAAGAAATGATGGCAATCTAATTCATATCCAATTCATATGCTCAAGACAGACAAAACTATACTACAGAACACGGTTAATAGAGAATTATTTTTGTTTTTTCCATACACAAACATGAATACCGTATTTTCCGGACTAGAAGTCACACTTTTTTTCCTAGGTTAGCTGTTCCTGCCACTTGCACTCCAAAGCGACTTATACATGAAAAAACTGTTTATGTTACATCAACACTGGACACCTTTTCTGTTCATGTTTATTTTTCACCTTGTGCGACTTATACTCCAATGCAACTTATGTATGCTTTTTTCTACATAAGTATGCATTTTTGGCCTTGTGCCACTTATACTCCAGTGCAACTTATATATGTTTTTTTCTACCTAATTATGCATTTTTAGCATCGTGCAACTTATACTCCAGTGCGACTTATGTATGTTTTTTTCTACCTAAGTATGTATTTTTGGCCTTGTGCGACTTATACTCCAGTGTGACTTATGTATGTTTTTTTCTCTACTTAATTATGCATTTTTGGCCTTGTGCGACTTATACTCCAGTGCGACTTATAGTCCAGAAAATACGGTATACAGAGATTCTCAACTTCTTGTGTCCAATGTTGGCTCTTGGAGCTTTGTTTGGCCCCATGGTGTGTTATTTTGCAGCCATACTCAACAACATCGACGAGATAGACCGTATTTCTTATCAACAAAGTACTACTAGAATCAGATCACACCACACTATGATTATGATAACAACGTTTATAATCGTGGATATTGCAATATGAGAATAGATACATTATGCAGAGTATGGATATTAGGGTCGTGAGCTGCGCATTGCTAATGAAGGATTGTTCCGTTCCAGCGGTCGGAGCGTTTGGATCTTCTCCAAACAAAGTAGTCACCCTTCAAATTGAGAGTTACTTCAGGCCAGAACTTTGGCAGCGCGTATCGTGTGAGACGTGGGCTCACCGTGTCAGGATGCGTGGCGCACGACTACTTAGCATCCACGCCACCTTCCAACCGCACGCCTTCAACACAAGGAAGCATTAAAGGGTGGAAGAGCGGCGAGAGGCGGGCGGCTCGTAGCCTCAGGGCATGGCATCAAACACCGTTTGGGCGCTTTGGAGTCATGTACCTGCTCTTTTTGATGTTCCAATCAGCGCTGCCTGACCCCGTGCCCTGAGGAACTCATTAGCATTATTAACATATCTTATGTGGGCAAGAACAATGCATACAATATTATAATATATATCGTAATATTATAATATATATGCTATATTAGTAGGGATGCTAAGCTAAATAGCGGGGGTGCTGGAGCCTATCCCAGCTGTCTTTGGGTGAGATGCAGGGTCCAACCTGGATTGGGCATTGAACAATTTTTGTCGAAAAAGGTTGTCAACACCCGCGTTGAGCCCAGAAGAGACGCACGGCCTTTAAACGACATCCAGGTCCATACGCCAGGAAGTTGGAGACGAGGAGCCGGCGAGGGGTGTCCACTTTGACGATAACAAATGATTGGCGGGGAAGAGAGATTATCACGGCAAATGGCAGCCCCAGGCCAGGTTGATAAACGACACGTAATGCACAGCGCATGAAACTGATGGGGTCTGGTTGATTGACAGATAAGCCAATTGGTGGCGGACGTCAGGGGAAGGTGGGCCACAAGTCACTGCTCAGCCAGAGCCCATCACGGCCCCTCGCCATACGCTTGGCAGAGACTGATGGCGAGGGCTTGGCGTGGCTGATGCAGGCTCCACGCTCACGCTCATAGATAGATAGATATACCATAGATATAGATACGTATACCATAGATAGATAGATATACCATAGATAGATATACCATAGATAGATAGATAAACCATATATAGATAGATATACCATAGATAGATATACCATAGATAGATATAGATATATGATAGATAGATATAGATATATCATAGATAGATAGATAGATAGATATAGATATACCATAGATATAGATATACCGTAGATAGATAGATAGATAGATAGATAGATAGATAGATAGATAGATAGATAGATAGATAGATAGATAGATAGATAGATAGATAGATAGATAGATAGATAGATAGATAGATAGATAGATAGATAGATAGATAGATAGATAGATAGATAGATAGATAGATAGATAGATAGATAGATAGATAGATAGATAGATAGATAGATATAGATATACCATAGATATAGATATACCGTAGATAGATAGATTTCGATATACCATCGATAGATAGATAGATATAGATATATCATAGGTAGATAGATAGATATAGATATATCATAGATAGATAGATATATCATAGATTGATAGATAGATAGATAGACATAGCTATATCATAGATAGATGTAGATATATCATAGATAGATATGAATATATCATAGATAGCTATAGATATATAATAGATAGATATAGATACATCATAGATAGATATATAATAGATAGATAGATAGATAGATAGATAGATAGATGGATGGATGGATGGATGGATGGATGGATGGATGGATGGATGGATGGATGGATGGATGGATGGATGGATGGATGGATGGATGGATGGATGGATGGATGGATGGATGGATGGATGGATGGATGGATGGATGGATGGATGGATGGATGGATGGATGGATGGATAGATAGATAGATAGATAGATAGATAGATAGATAGATAGATAGATAGATAGATAGATAGATAGATAGATAGATAGATAGATAGATAGATAGATAGATAGATAGATAGATAGATAGATAGATAGATAGATAGATAGATAGATAGATAGATAGATAGATAGATAGATAGATAGATAGATAGATAGATAGATAGATAGATAGATAGATAGATAGATAGATAGATGGATAGATAGATGGATAGATAGATGGATAGATGGATAGATGGATAGATGGATAGATAGATGGATAGATGGATAGATAGATAGATAATAGATAACTATAGATATACCATAGATAGATAGATATAGACATATCATAGATAGATAGATAGATAGATAGATAGATAGATAGATAGATAGATAGATAGATAGATAGATAGATAGATAGATAGATAGATAGATAGATAGATAGATAGATAGATAGATAGATAGATAGATAGATAGATAGATAGATAGATAGATAGATAGATAGATAGATAGATAGATAGATAGATAGATAGATAGTTAGATAGATAGACATAGATATATCATAGATAGATCATAGATAGATAGATAGATAATAGATAGATAGACATAGATATATCATAGATAGATAGATATATAATAGATAGATAGATAATAGATAGACATAGACATATCATAGATAGATAGATATATAATAGATAGATAATAGATAGATATAGATATACCATGGATAGATATAGATATATAATAGATAGATATATAATAGATAGATATACCATAGATAGATAGATAGATAGATAGATAGATAGATAGATAGATAGATAGATAGATAGATAGATAGATAGATAGATAGATAGATAGATAGATAGATAGATAGATAGATAGATAGATAGATAGATAGATAGATAGATAGATAGATAGATAGATAGATAGATAGATAGATAGATAGATAGATAGATAGATAGATAGATAGATAGATAGATAGATAGATAGATAGATAGATAGATAGATAGATAGATAGATAGATAGATAGATAGATAGATAGATAGATAGATAGATAGATAGATAGATAGATAGATAGATAGATAGATAGATAGATAGATAGATAGATAGATAGATAGTTAGATAGATAGTTAGATAGATAGTTAGATAGATAGACATAGATATATCATAGATAGATAGATAGATAATAGATAGATAGACATAGATATATCATAGATAGATATATAATAGATAGATAGATAATAGATAGACATAGACATATCATAGATAGATAGATATATAATAGATAGATAATAGATAGATATAGATATACCATGGATAGATATAGATATATAATAGATAGATATATAATAGATAGATATACCATAGATAGATAGATATATAGATAGATACGTATATCATAGAGGAATAGATATCAATATCATATATAGTCTCCAAAACTGGGCCCATTCTGAAGGGCCACCCTCTCCAAATATTGCGGGGGCCAGAAGGTAAGCCCCCCCCCCCCCCCCCTTTGTGTTCTTACCAGAGAAGAGAGGAAAAGTCGAGCAGCTTTTGTTATGCTGCTGTAGTTCGATTCCCGTGGAAAGCAGCAAATGAGCTGTGAAGGTGAGGCAGGAAAACAAACGGATTGACACTTCTCTTCTTCTTCTCTCACCGTGGAAATGTGTTTACACTAAACTACACCCCCCCCCCCCCCTTTACGTAACCGTGCCAATGGCTGGGCACACACACACACACATACACTTACATACACACACACACACACCTTCACAGCAGATGGACATGTCATTGTTCCAGAGGAGAAGCCAGCCTTTGTTTGGAGCTCAGAGGTGGACCAGCAGTCCGTTTCTAACCATACAGGAAGTTGGTGGCCACCTGCTGGACGGCCTGCTATACGGCTAGTGAAGATGTGAACGCTTGCCAGATACTTCTCCAGCTGGACTTCTTTGGGCCTCTCATCACTCCTTCCAATAAAAGTCCCTTTGGTGTTGGAGGAGGGATTCACACGTGCAACCTTCA
The DNA here is from genome assembly GCF_030265055.1 of Doryrhamphus excisus. NCBI lineage: Eukaryota > Metazoa > Chordata > Actinopteri > Syngnathiformes > Syngnathidae > Doryrhamphus > Doryrhamphus excisus. Next base: position 14,020,675 of record NC_080466.1, on the reverse strand, counting down.
TGCTGCACGTGAAGCAAGGCACCATGGAAGGAGACCTGCCAACGTCGTACGCCAATGTCCTTCTCACATTCTTCCTTCATCGCAAAAAAAGCCAAAGAAAAAGCAGTACTTCAACTGGTTGTCAACTGGTGGGTCGCTGATCATCGGACCAGTTGAACGTACTGGTGGCGTACATGCGTGGACAAGAACTGGGAACTAGCGTTGCAATCCTTTCACAAATGATGACAATTCTGATAAACATCAACAGATGTTCCAAATCCAAATGAGTGGATGAATATATCCATAAATCAACATAATCTGACCTCAGAGGCGTTCAACGTTGGAGGTTCCACCATGTCAATCAATCGGCAAGGCCCGTGTTCCCGTGGCAGGAAGTGAAAAATATTCGATCCTGCTGCAAATGTGTCGCCACGAGCCGGGAACGATGAGGAAATAGATAAATAGATTCCGCACACAAGGAGACCGTGGGGCGGAGGGGGGGTTGCAAGCGGGGGACCGCAGAGAGCGCATTTTATTGCAATCACAGCGATTCTATTACTGGGATAGACTGGATGTAGCTAAGCATAAATAGGAATACAAGGTGGGGGGTTTGGGGACGGGACGGGACTGGAATAGCAGGAATGGCCCAAGCCAGGAACGCCGCACACATCTGGGAGAGAATAATACGTACATTGTGCTGAGCCGCCTGGCTTCTATTGATCGCTACGTTTCTACACAATGGAGCGCATGAGAAAGTCCATTTCTACCAGACAATAGCGTATCGTCGTTATAGCCGCCATCTTGGATGCTAACCACCTTCTTGGATGCTGCATCTCCTGATGGAACCAAAATACACAAAGTCAACGGATGGTACATTTGGGCCGAGGATGCTAGGATGCTCTTCTCCGTCTTTTTCTTCTTCACGTTTGTTCATTCATGACTTTTTTCTTCAGCACATTTCCCTGGGAAGGAAAATCACGGCCATTTATTGACGCTTTATCACAATTTTGGGGGAAAAACTACCACATCAGACAGGATTTCAAAAAGGCTCCGACAGCTACGTACATCACGGTCCGTGTTGAAAAAGACAAATAACACAGATTTTCTTAGATTTGTTGAAATCCTGTGTTTTTTTGTTACAGATAATATGTAAAATATTGATAACTCTGCTATTTTTGAGGACCTACTGCAAAAACTCCAGTCAAAGATCCTTTATATGACTGGATATCTCTGCTGTTTTTGAGGACCTACAATAAGAATCCGAGTCAAAGATCCTCTATACGACAGGAGTGCTATTCTGTTTTTGTGGACCTCCTGCAAAAACTCTAGTCAAAGATCCTTTATATGACCGGAGATCTCTGCTGCTGTTTTTGTGGACCTACAATAGAAATCCAAGTCAAAGATCCTCTATACGACAGGAGTGCTACTCTGTTTTTGAGGACCTCCCGCAAAAACTCTAGTCAAAGATCCTTCATATGACTGGATATCTCTGATGTTTTCAGGACATACAATAAAAAGCAGAGTCAAAGATCCTCTATGTGACAGGAGTGCTCTGCTGTTTTTGGGGACCTACTGCAAAAACTCCAGTCAAAGATCCTTTATATGACCGAATATCTCTGCTGTTTTTGAGGACCTACGATAATAACCCGAGTCAAAGATCCTCTATATGCCACTGGTGTCTGACGCTGGTGTTTTTCAAGACGCCATTCAAAGATCCTCTCCGTGACAGCCAGTATGTACTGGTAAAGCTTGATTTTATCCGTCCATACGTGGGCTGGGATGGTTGAGTGATGGATACGTTTGGATTGGATGATGGAGAACGAGAGGAGACGAGTGGGACTACAGACAGATGTTGTGGAGGGACGGACAAAAGGCCGACAAAGATGGCCGCTTTTATTCTATTCCTCTTTGTTGAAGCGTGAGATGGACATCAATTACTGTGATGTATTGGGAATGAGTCACGGTGGAAACAGTGGAGGCAGTGCTGCTGCGTGTGTGTGTGTGTGTGTGTGTGCGTGTGTGTGTGTGTGTGTGTGTGCGACCCCATGAGGATCTTTGTGTACTAACAAACCTCCCTCTCCTTCGAAGGTGAAAACATGATTGTTGGGCTAACTAAGTCTAAGAGTCCAACACGACTTTGGAGCCCCAATGGGAACACGGCACAAATGTTCCGGAATAGTCTTTATTTCCTGTTATGGCTTTGGAGCCCCAATGGGAACACGGCACAAATGTTCCGGAATAGTCTTTATTTCCTGTTCCATAACTAGGAACAGTTGGACTTTGCAGCCATTCCCTTTCCACAGTGGAGTCTGGAACCAGAGACCAATGTAAATCTTGTCCAGCAACATTTATACAAAACAAGTGCCGCAAAGCATGCTGGGAAGCCGCAAGCCCTCACAGCATCACAGCAGTGATGCTGGCTGGTAGGCATCCACTCGAGTGGAGTGGTGAGGAGGCAGAGGAGCAGCGTGAGACCAGTGAGGAGGACTCCAGCGACCTTCTTCTCTCTATCATCTTTGGAAAGGATCCCCGGGGGCCACAGAGGGGGCCAAATACGTTCAGGGGGTGGTAGGCGGGGCTCGACAGACAGGCGATGTGTTTCCCATGTGAGGCAGAGGTGGCAGATATCCGAGTGAGATGTGGCGGCGGGGGTGGAGCGGAGTGGGCGATCCCGGAGTGGAGTAGCGCGGCGTGATTCACCATGACAATAAACGTTATGGCGCCACTTTAGCTCCGCCTTTCATCTGCGCCACTAAAAAAAGAGGCGGCTTTGGCTCCTCGTGTTTGCTAGCCTACACGTTTTCCTTCAACTTGTTAAGCGTAGAAACACCACACGAGTTAGCAGGACGGATTTTCTTTTCACACCAACGATGCCAGAAGAAATCAGTATTTAGCCAAAGCATTTTATTACATTCAATCATGATTTGGAGTGCATGAGAAAGTGGAAAGGACCACACAATCATATGTAAACAAGCACGTTAGCATAACACAACAGCAACACAACCAATGGTGGCATCATGACACATTAGCTCTGTGTTGTAAAGATCTAGCTCTGCGTGCACTTTAAAAGGTTCTCTCAGGTATTGTCGTGAAACGTACGCGTGGTACATGTGCCGTATACGTGACGTACACGTGGCGTACCGAACTCGTGTTGTTCATGCTGGCTGAGATCTTTACGCCTCCGCAACTACAACATTGGTTCTGTCGCCGCCATGTTGGCCATTTAAGTTGTTCATAAACAATAATGCCCTGCAAAACATCGTCCAAGTACACAAAGGAATACTTCAAGAGTGTCCTTTTGGATCCCATTGCATGCGAGTCGTGTTGTGTAATTAGCGGTGCGTCACGCTAACAATATTGTTAGGCGTTCCCATGGCGTCCCCTCGTAACTTTCCCAAAGAAAGGTGTGCTATCACTATCAGGCCAACACAGGAAGTCCCACGTTAGCCAAACAATGAATTGCAATGAGTCTCCAACCTGATACCTTTATTCTCTTATCTGCGCCTCGCAGACGTTCAAACAACGCCATGACAGCCATGATTCAGCTTTACGACTTGTTGTTTTACCAGCGCTATCACGGGAATAGCGCTCAACTGTTAGCATTGCCAAGAAAACACATTGTGGAGGGGTAAATGACATCAATATTAGTAGATACTCCTTCTGGATTCTGGATGAAGGTATTTAATTATTCGTTTGATGGTTTCCAAGCATGAACATTTCGGTATTCGGAACGGCACGAATGCTGACTTTTTTACGAATCGTTCATTTGAACAAATACTTTTCTAAATAATTGTATTCGGCACACAGACACATTAGAGGCGCAGTGGCTTGTCTGTCAAATGAATGCCTGGGCCAGCGGCCCCATGATTGGCTATAAAGGCCCACTCGTCCCACCCACGCATTTTCCAGAGCCCGCCCCTCGTCCAATCACATTTAGCAATGATGAGCCATCATTGTGAGATTAGGGAAACAAAACAAAACAAAGCAGCGGGGGGCAGCGGCGGTGTTTCCTCCGGGCTCCGGGGCTTTGGCGGCGGCGGGCAGTGATAGTGGGATTCCCGCTGCCATGGTGGAGGTGGAGGTGGAGGAGGAGGAGGAGGAGGAGAAGAGACTGGTGGCGGCCATAACCGGTGTGTGAGCTAGCTAACATGCCGTTGTTTATCAACATTCATTGACATCATAGATCTCTTTGTGGTGTTTTACTACTAAATATAGTCTAAAGTATTGGAAAATAATATACTACCACGATGAATTGGGTTGCTTATCTAAACCACCATTGTTTATTTTCATCAAAGTTTAATAAACACATGTTGCAATATGGGCTGGTTTGAGCATGTAGATATGCTATTTTCATATTTTTGGACTTATAATTACATCCCACCAGAGTTAAAGTATTCTAAGTATCTTTGTTCCCACTGTCCAATTTGTTCCTATACGCTTTACATATTTGTCATAGCCAGTATCGTCCTTGTAAGACCAATGCATTCTTTTCTTAGCTGTTAGCCATGTAGTATTTTATTCAATACTTCTCTGCAGTGATCCACTCCAATGGATATGAACATCTTTTGTTTCCGTCTTTCACAGGGAGCTCTATTGTATGACAATGAGTGAGCCACAGTACCTTGCCATCAACCTGCCATTGCCATGACCACTTCCACCCTATGAGTGAGTTACATAATCACTTTTCAATCTGAAATCCTTTCTGTAATATCCTTCTTGAGTGCATATAAGCAACATACAGTGTAGTCATCATTTATTTTATGATCTGGAATGGGGCTGCAAGGTGGACTAGTGGTTGGCGTGCAGGCCTCAAAGCTAGGAGACCCGACTTCAATTCCACCCTCGGCCATCTCTGTGTGGAGTTTGCATGTTCTCCCCTGTGAATGTGTGGGTTTTCTCTGGGTACTCCGGTTTACTCCCACATTCCAAAAACATGCCAGCTTCATTAGCCACTCCAAATTGTCCATAGGTATGAATGTGGGTGGGAATGGTTAACCCTAACCCTACCCCTCGTGACCCTCGTGAGGATAAGCGGTAGAAAATGGCCGATCCCAACAACCAGTCATTTATAAAGGAACATCATCAAAATGATCAGGGGTGCCCAAACTTTTTCATACCACTGTACATTGTAAGGATTAAGTTTTAATAGGCAAGAGTTGCCGCTAAACATTAGCAATGTCATATTCGGGAGTGTACCCTTGACCGTGGAGAGATAAGAATTATCTGCTGGTTTTTTGTGTACTCGACCTTCCTGCTTTCCTTCCTCCTTATCATTTATTTCCTCCAGCACTCTTTATTTTTTTGTATTTATTTTTTATTTTACACCTCCCCCTGCTCATTTTTCACTTGTGGCTTCCACTAACCTCCTAAAAAGCCAGCATAGATAACTGCTGCTGCTTCCTGTCCACAGTTAATTGTTTTTGCTTTAGCTTAAATGTCAACGCGCCTGTTCCTCCCTTTATCACCGCCCCCTCCCTACTTTTTTACCTTCGTCTTGCATGGTCCGCTGTCCTTTCAAGCGGCTACGCTGCTACTTGACTTAGCACAGCAAATTTCCTATGTTTGCTGCTGCTGTTGTTGAGGTTTACAGTGTGTGGCAGGTTAATTTAATTTAATTTAATTTAATTTAATTTAATTTAATTTAATTTAATTTAATTTAATTTAATTTAATTTAATTTAATTTAATTTAATTTAAT